>NC_134268.1:217392832-217692832 GCF_031893055.1 Leptodactylus fuscus | reverse complement strand
CTGTGTCGGGGGATGTCTTGTTTTGCGGGGCCGGGTGTAGTTTTTAGTTGTTGCATTTTCGGGAATTGCTATTGCTTTGATCACTTTTGACTGATATTTGTATGATAATGAAAATAGTGAAAAAACAGCGGTTTTGGACTTTTCAGTATGTTTGCCGCTACGGCGTTAAGCGTCCAGGCAAAATATTTGTATAGCTTTGTAGAGCGGGCGATTTCGGACACAGGGATACCTAACATGTATGTGTTTCACAGTATTTAACTACTTTTATATGTGTTCTAGGGAAAGGCGGGGATTTGAATTTGTAATACTATTTTATTTATTTTTTTCCCTTTTTTTGTGTTTGTTTTTGCATTTATTAGACCGCCTAGGGGTATTGACATGGGTGGGCAGTGTCGCGGATTGTCAGAGCGGTGGGGGTCGGCAAACATGGCTGCTCCGGAGCGTTAAAGAGCGCCTCCTGGAGAATCGTTAAGGTGAGGGGCAAAGTGGTAAAGTATATGTATATGTGATTGCGTGGGGTTAGGGGCGAGGCTGAAGAGGGCAATAGGAATTTTGGGGCTTGCTATGGTCCAAAGTGTGTGAGATTGCAGAGATGGTGGTGTGAGTTTGGGTTTTGTGGGGGTCCTGGCACAAACGAATGTGCGCTGTTGTGACGAAAAGTAGCCTATTGCGCAATCGGGTGTATTAACTATGTTTGTGGAAACTTTCAGCCAAATCGGTCGAGCGGGTTTTGCGTGATTGAGGAACAAACATCCAAACATAATATTAATAGGATAAGGGGCAATCAATTAATCATCATGGCTGACACTAGTTTATACAACCCTCAGCAGGGATGTGAGGGATACTACACAGAGTCATTACAGTCAATGAATCTAATATAACACGTATGTCACTGAGCAGAACCTTCTGGGCACAAGTAGCAGCAGGAGACTACAACAAGATGGGGCAGAAGGAAGTCCAGGTGTGGAGGAGGACGGGAGTGTGGATAGAGCAGAATGGCAGCAGGTAGCAGGGCACAGGCGGGTATGGGTTTGTTCACACACCTCAAAATCCGCCTCCAAAAACACTTCCCATTCATTTCAATGGGAGTCAGTGGCAGATTTTTTTCCTCTAGCTGTTTTTTTTTAGCTAGAGGAAAAAAAGTAACATGAGGCCGGACCCCACATAGCGTAAATGCCACGATTTGGCCTGCAAAGTGGATGGGATTCTGGCTAATCCCATCCTCAAAGTGCATAAAAATAAAATAAAAATATCTGGTAGTAGATAGCATCCTTGTGGTATCTGTACTCCTTCTAGGTCTTCTTCCAGTCTTCTGGGTGACGCTATACCACCTGGGGTCACCACTAAGCCTGTGATTGGGCTTCAGTGGTCACATGGGGCACACTAACATCCTGATGCTTAAAGGGGTTGTCCCATCACAAGGATCCTATCTATACTGCTTGTTAATGTGGATGTAAGACTTTACCTAAATACATTGCTTCAGCAAAACTGCTTTGTTTGTCCACTATCTTACTTTATTCAATTCTTTGTGGCCACAGCCCTGACTTAGCTGCTCCTGAGTCAAATGATGTATCTGCTGCTCTCAGGGGGAGGGAGGAGGGGCTAAGTGCAGGGAGCGAGCCTGTGTATCTAGCTATTCCTGTGTCTACACCATGTGACCTAGGTCCTGCACTCAGATAGAGGAGCTGCTTTCATTTCTTCTGTTCTCCCAGTTATCAGGCTAGCTAATACAATTGTGTTCATTATGGCAGAGACAGGCAGTCTCTGTATGTAACACAGAATGGAGTTGCTGCTGCCTGTACTTCATAGTCCAATGTGGGTGGGCGGAGCTACACGTGAATTTGGGGGCGGAGCTAAACGGCAGGTTGCCTGTGAAACCCCGCCCACCAAATGATGCAAGAAACCAGGAAGAAAGAAGATTTTACAGCAGTGAAGACTGGTGAGAATGTGAGGTGGGAATACCCCATTAAGTAGCTTCATGGCATCAGCTCTGCCCATGTGACTCCTGTGACCCCCGGACCCCATGACATCACCCAGGAGGCTGGAAGAGGCCAAAGAGGAGCCACAGGGAGCAGCAGACAGAACAAGGATGACTAGAAGAGGAAAGGTGAGTATATTTTTTACACCTTCCTTGGGCTATTTTATACTCTGGGGTTTGACCCTGGATTATAATAATTTCACAATTTTTGGTTCAAACAATCCAAACCCACACTGAATCTTCAGTGGTTTGCCTATCTCTGCTTAGTATGGGCCATCTGGATAGAATCTCATCTTATAAGCAGGGAAAAGGTGAGTAACAGTGCAATTTGGTGGAGTTCTATAGGGGTCACCACTGAGCCCCTAACCTGTGGGGTCCACAGCCCCCTCTCAGCACACTACTGCTATATCCATCCCTGTCTACAACTCTAAAGGATCAGAGAATAGGAGACAGGGTAGCCATGAGGAAAACAGAAGATGCTCACACTACCTCAGCACATAGGAAGATGTCAGTACAGCAGTACAACCCACGGGAGGGGGGCCTGGGAATTATGTGTGTAGCTATATATATGGGGGGCACTATTGGTTATGTGAGAGGGCAGTGTTACCTGAGTGATGCATGAGTTTGGGGGTGTAGTGAAACTATTCGTTATGTAAGGGGGACCGGTGTGGGTGCATCATATGTTTGGGTGCACTACTACATATGTGGGGGCTTTATCACCTATGTGGGGAGGGGGAGCACTATTACCTTTGTGAGGGGTGACACTACATAAGAGTCACAAGGAGGCATTATT
The DNA here is from genome assembly GCF_031893055.1 of Leptodactylus fuscus. Taxonomy (NCBI): domain Eukaryota; kingdom Metazoa; phylum Chordata; class Amphibia; order Anura; family Leptodactylidae; genus Leptodactylus; species Leptodactylus fuscus. The sequence goes on along the minus strand of NC_134268.1, from coordinate 217,690,061 downwards.
GCTTATGCAGGAAATAGAAGGGGTTACTATTGCCCATGTGAGAGGAACAATGAGGGTACTTTTCAGGGGGCGTAAGGGGGCTTAAATGACTCCTGGGTCTGAGTGCTGCATCGGTGGGTCGCCTGGTGATGAAGTTGAAATCAATAGGAGATGTTGCAGCCATGAAATGACATCCAAGGCAAGCTGGGCCAAACTGAACTTTTGCAACAGAGCCCAAGAGTCTTTAGCTATTAACCCCCCCCCCCCCCCCCCAAACACACACTCCCCCCCCCCCCCCGGTGCAATTCATGATAGAGAGCAGCATAACAAGCCAGAGAGATTATATGTAAGTACTACAGTGCTTGATCTCGATAGATGTGCTAGAATAGGAATGAACCGTACAGCCATAAAGTAGCAAATGTTTTTCACCCTACAGTCACCACTAGGGGGAGATTAGGAGAATACTATCTATCTATCTATCTATCTATCTATCTATCTATCTATCTATCATCTGTCTATCTATCTGTCTATCTATGGAACATAATGATAAAAGACAGGACATATCACATTAATCAGCACAAAATCTGAAACCTAATATTGGTTGGAAAAATGAAAACTTACAGCCCTTTATATAACCAGAGAACTTAAAAGAAGAATAGGACCGACGTAGGAGCGACACTCTGCACTTATAATAAACATCTACAACAAATGTAGAACGTAGAATTTATGTTACATTCTTATTACCGTGCCCCAAACTGATACATATCACACGGCATCTTCTGATTGGCCTGACTTGATACTTCCTGGGGAGGAAACGTTATAATGTATCGAGATCCTTGTGTAAATATTTTCATGTCAGCAGAAAGTGATTTTATAGCTGTGACATATAAGTGAATTAGACGTTGCGAGGCTATAAGCAGGATATCTATGTATACCAGGAGCTGTCTTCACTTTATTAAATCCATAACTTGAGCTTCCAAATATCTAATCGTCAATTAATGTATTCAGAGGTAGGAACGGCCCGCACATGAATTAAGCCTTTACTATACTTTTGTTGTGTATTTTCGGTGGTGTGACAAATATAAATTATGCTTAATGTGTAATTTAGCCTGGATCTGCTTTCATATTCATTCCGATTAATTGTGGTGCTGCGAGAAAGCTACGGTATTTCTTTTAGATTGTTAGCTCCCCCTAGTGGTTATCGTGATGTAGTGCGCCCAAGCAACAAAAAGTGGTTGGGAAAGTTTACCGTGATAAAAATGTACAGTAAGTACAAGGATAAGAAAGTACGTCGAGACAATAAGACACCAGTCTTGAAGGAGAAGGTTTCACCCTTTGCAGTACTATGATGTCCATTAAAGAAACACCATCACCCAGCTGTTAATATCAATCATGTGTATAGTGGTTTAGGATTTTTAGAATGACCATATAAACCTTCATATTTGATGTCCTATCAGTTTTTTTGCTGCTATTGCCCCATTATGACTGCAGCACATATTGCATTTGTCTCAGAGATTGTGGTCATGTACAGTAAGGGGAAGCTTGTCCCCCTCCCATATCCATTACTGATACTGTTCTGCCATTCTACTAGGAGTAACTATACAACAACCAAACTAATATCTGGTCCAGATATAGGAACACTAAATTGCAAATACACACTGGTATGATGCAGCTAAACACAAGAATAACAACTATCTATGAGAACAGTTAGTAAAGCTGCTGCCATCTGTGAATAATATCCCATCTGTAATCATACAAGCAGCCAGAAGTACATACAAGTACATAGAACAATTATTGCTTACATTGTAGGATGTTAGATTTGCAGATTGTTCAGTCCTTTGCACAGAGCAAACAGTTTGCAGACAAATATGAAGTCTGTGAAGAGAATCAGCCCCTCCCCTCTCTATTCATTGTGTGAAGCCAGAACAGAATCTCTGCCTAAGGACTAACATTGGCTACCAACAGGGAGTAAACTACCAATTAGCTAGAAGGGAGACACCTAGTGGTAGGAACTTTAATGAAAAAAGTGGCTGTTTTCTGCCTGAAAAATCTCTCTAAAGTGTCACATTTTGGTCCAGAATCACATTCTCCGAAATGAGACTAAGTAATCCGAATAAAGTTGTGACAATTAAAAAAAAAACAAAACACAAACAGGCATTGTGTAACAAATTTGGATTCTCTATCAATTGGTCATACACGTGCCCTGAAATCCATTGTGAAAAAAAGTTTCAGCAAATGTATTCAATATATATGAGAGGCTTTTGTAATATTCCACATTGTTATACTAAATACAGAACATACAGAATCCACCTGATGCAAAAGTTGGGTCATTTTGAAGAGACAATAGACAAAATAGTGCAGACTAGTAAATCTTGCAACAAATTTTGGGTCAGTCACTTTAGTTTGTGATCTTCTCCCATGGCACAGACGGCTAATGCATGTAATTCACATAATTAGAGGGTAGAGACTACAATTTACAGAGAAAATCTGTCTCCAGCAGATAGTTAGTGTGGGATAGTTGTGCCCCGGTATACAGTAATTTCACCAAAATGATTCAAGTTTCTCATCATTTCCATCTCTTCAAAGGGAAATATACAGAAAACATTCTGAATAAGAAATCACAGAAGGTTCAAGAGCAGAGAAGAATTCATATCTATTGTGTGTTCAATATTACTAGTGAGTAATGTAAACTCCATGTAACTAATGCAAGACTGACATATATGTAGAAAAAAAAACTGTTATAATACTGACCTCATGTACAATAATATAACTACTATAATACTGCCCCTATGTACAAGAATATAACTACTATAATACTACTCCTATGTACAAGAATATAACTACTATAATACTACTCCTATGTACAAGAATATAACTACTATAATACTACTCCTATGTACAAGAATATAACTACTATAATACTGCTCCTATGTACAAGAATATAACTACTATAATACTACTCCTATGTACAAGAATATAACTACTATAATACTACCTCCTATGTACAAGAATATAACAACTATGATACTAACTCCTATGTACAAGAATATAACTACTATAATACTACCTCCTATGTACAAGAATATAACTACTATAATACTACTCCTATGTACAAGAATATAACTACTATAATACTACTCCTATGTACAAGAATATAACTACTATAATACTACTCCTATGTACAAGAATATAACTACTATAATACTGCTCCTATGTACAAGAATATAACTACTATAATACTACTCCTATGTACAAGAATATAACTACTATAATACTGCTCCTATGTACAAGAATATAACTACTATAATACTACTCCTATGTACAAGAATATAACTACTATAACACTACCTCCTATGTACAAGAATATAACTACTATAATACTACTCCTATGTACAAGAATATAACTACTATAATACTACTCCTATGTACAAGAATATAACTACTATAATACTACCTCCTATGTACAAGAATATAACTACTATAATACTACTCCTATGTACAAGAATATAACTACTATAATACTACTCCTATGTACAGGAATATAACTAATATAATACTGCCTCCTATGTACAAGAATATAACTACTATAATACTACTCCTATGTACAGGAATATAACTACTATAATACTACTCCTATGTACAGGAATATAACTAATATAATACTGCCCCCTATGTACAAGAATATAACTACTATAATACTACTCCTATATACAAGAATATAACTACTATAATACTACTCCTATGTACAAGAATATAACTACTATAATACTGCTCCTATGTACAAGAATATAACTACTATAATACTGCTCCTATGTACAAGAATATAATTACTATAATACTACTCCTATGTACAAGAATATAACTACTATAATACTACTCCTATGTACAAGAATATAACTACTATAATACTGTCCCCTATGTACAAGAATATAACTACTATAATACTACTCCTATGTACAAGAATATAACTACTATAATACTGTCCCCTATGTACAAGAATATAACTACTATAATACTACTCCTATGTACAAGAATATAACTACTATAATACTACTCCTATGTACAAGAATATAACTACTATAATACTACTCCTATGTACAAGAATATAACTACTATAATACTACTCCTATGTACAAGAATATAACTACTATAATACTGCTCCTATGTACAAGAATATAACTACTATAATACTACTCCTATGTACAAGAATATAACTACTATAATACTGCTCCTATGTACAAGAATATAATTACTATAATACTACTCCTATGTACAAGAATATAACTACTATAATACTACTCCTATATACAAGAATATAACTACTATAATACTACCTCCTATGTACAAGAATATAACTACTATAATACTACTCCTATGTACAAGAATATAACTACTATAATACTGCTCTATGTACAAGAATATAACTACTATAATACTACTCCTATGTACAAGAATATAACTACTATAATACTGCTCCTATGTACAAGAAAATAACTACTATAATACTACCTCCTATGTACAAGAATATAACTACTATAATACTACACCTATGTACAAGAATATAACTACTATAATACTGCCTCCTATGTACAAGAATATAACTACTATAATACTGCTGCTATGTACAAGAATATAACTACTATAATACTACCTCCTATGTACAAGAATATAACTACTATAATACTACTCCTATGTACAAGAATATAACTACTATAATACTACTCCTATGTACAAGAATATAACTACTATAACACTACTCCTATGTACAAGAATATAACTACTATAATACTACTCACCTGGATGGCATTTTGCAGTCAAGGGATTCGGGAAAATACGTGCTGTGGACACGCTGCGATTTCCATAACCGCTGTGGTTTTGGGAAACAGTATGTCATTTATAGCTATGGAAACGCTGGCGGTTTTCCTATTGGTATAATTGAAGCAGAACATCCGCAGAGAAAGCTTTCCAGCCCCCAATGGTTTTTGATGCTGTTTTCATCCACAGGGTAGGTCATCAGTATCTAATGGGTGAGGTCTGACACTTGGGGCCCACACCAGCTGATCCCGCTACTGCTGTGGACAGAACCAGAAGCAGCATGACTCCTATTCAAGTAACAGTCATAAAACTGCAGCGTTGTCCATTATTTCAGGGGATTGATGTGATGACGGGTGTCATATCTTGGTGGACCTGTACTATAGATAGGTGATAAGTATTAAAAACCACTGGGAAGGAGGCAGGACAAAAAGTATCTCTGTATGTTCTGGTGGAACTGGAGGTTCCACCAATAGTATGCCATGAAATTGACTTGTGTTGGGTGCACCATTCCAATAAATTGGGATTGTCCACAGTCATTCTGAGCGGAGTGTATACTCAGGGTAAAGGCTCCGCTGCGGTTCCATAGGAATGAATGGAAGCAGCCGGCACACAGCCTTAACCCCCTGAGCATCAGATGCGTCCATTCATTCTAATGGAAGACTAGCTAACATCTCTAGTAGCTAACTACCTGCAGAGATGGCTGGTCCGGTGCCCGGTGTTCTCGTTCTTCTTCGCCTCGCTGCCCCCACCTCCCAGGTTAGTGTTAAAGAGCTAGGAAGAAGGCGCGACTTGTGGCTTAGGAAAGTGTGGGTGGGTACAGGGTGGGGAGACGTCACGTCTCCCCTCCCAGTACCCGCCCACACTCTCCTAAGCTGCCCACACTCTCCTAACCTGGGAGGCGGGGTCAGCGAGGCGAAGAAGAACGAGAACATCGGGCACCGGACCAGCCATCTCTGCAGGTAAGTGGACAACAGTGGGGACTAAGTAGCCAGAGGATTAAAAAAAATCACTACACAGCGTGGATTCTAGGAATTAAAGCGTTCACTTGTTAGATTCCCTGCTGTATAGTGAATAGGATTGTTTTTAAAATTCAATTAGTAAAAAAAAATCCCATTGACTTGCATTGGGATCGGAATTGGGATCGAGATCAGGTTCAAATGAAAAATGATCGGAAACCGGATTTCAAAATCGATCCTGAAAAGTCAAGATCGGCTCAACCCCAGTTATGATGATCTGGGTGTCCCTGCCTGGCCTCAGCTTCTCTGGCCTGTGCTGTATATAGATCACTATGATGCAAGAAGTCCTATCTGTACACTGTATACAGCTTCTGGTCCATGCATTGTAGTGGTGGCGCTTGGAACTGCAGCCCTGCTCCCATTCACTTGAATATGGTCAGATTTGCTTACAGTCGTATGCCTAGTATATGGCTTCAGTCGGAAGTCAGACCTGACTGATCTAATCCTATCTTATGGATTGGGTATCACTATCAATTACCTTCACGTCCTGGACAACTCCTTTAACCTTCATTACAAGAATCCTAGATCTGATCTTCACCCTTTTGGCTTCAGGATTGGGATTGGCTGGAAAATGATCGGAAATCGGATTTTGAAATCTCAAGATCGGCTCAACCCTAAAAGTGACTTTTCCCATAGAGAAGCATTGACTACGGTTGGTGCATCCTGATCGGCAATCGAGCAAATTTCACGATCGGGATCGGCTGGAAAATGATCTGAAATCGGATTTTAAAATTGATTCTGAAATCTCAAGATCGGCTCACGGTGGCGGCAGCGGTGGTGGCAGTGGCTGTTTGATCGCTCACATTATCAACTCTGAAAAGTAATAGTTGTGTTAAATTAAACTACTAATAAAAAACGAAACGCTCGCGGGCCGGGGCAAGAAGCTTAAAAATCAATTTAACTTTCTGTCTGGACGCTAAATGCTCCTCCATAAATTAGTGGTGATTATTTTAATCTAAATTAAAAACAGCAGGTCGGGCCGCCCGCGATGAGAGGTGTAAGTGTAACGTAATGAGGCCGCGGCTACAGAGACGCCGCACCGAACAATAACTTCATTTACTGACACGCTTTATGCAGAAACATACCCAATGGGAAAGACCGGCAGTCCGAGAAACAGAAACGTTATCGGCTAAGAATATACAATAGTATAAAGAATATAATAACACTAGCTGGTACCCGCGACTTCGTCTGCGGTGATTGTAGCAGTGGGTATATACAGGCGCGGGTAAGGTTTTCGTACTGTGTATAAGGTATGGGATATGAAATGTAACTTTGTATCTTGTTGTTGCTGTAATTCAGAGAATACGTGAGACTTTTGTGTTGAAGTTACTTTGTATTTGAGCCGCTATATATACGGTGTTGTGAGAAACTTTACATAGTGACTTTGGGACAGAAGTATTTGAAGTTAACCCTTTCCCGCCGATGGCATTTTTTGATTTTCGTTTTTGACTCCCCTCCTTCTAAACCCCATAACTTTTTTATTTCTCCGCTCCCAGAGGCATATGAAGATTTAATTTTTCCTGGGACAAATTTTTCTTCATGATGCCACCATTATTTATTCTATATAATGTACTGGGAAGCAGGGAAAAAATTCAGAATGGGGTGGATTTGACGAAAAAATGCATTTCTGCGACTTTCTTATGGGCTTTGGTTTTACAGCATTCACTGTGCAACCAAAATGACATGTCCCTTGTATTCTGTGTTTCGTTACGATTCCGGGGAGACCAAATTTATATGGTTTTATTTACATTTTGACCCCTTAGAAAAAATCCAAAACTGTGTTAAAAAATTTTTTTTTGAAAAGTCGCCAAATTCCGACAGCCGTTACTTTTTTATACGTGCGTGTACGGGCATGTATAGGGCGTCTTTTTTTGCGGGACCGGGTGTACTTTGTAGTTCTACCATTTTCGGGAAATGCTATTGCTTTGATCACTTTTTATTCAAATTTTTATCAAAATCAAAACAGTGAAAAAACGGCGGTTTGGCACTTTTGACCATTTTTCCCACTACGGCTTTTAGCGAACAGGAAAAATATCTGTATAGCTATGTAGAGCGGGCGATTTCGGACGTGGGGATACCTAACATGTATGTGTTTCACAGTTTTTAACTACTTTTATATGTGTTCTAGGGAAAGGGGGGTGATTTGAATTTTGAATCCTTTTTTTTTTTTTTTTTTTTTTTTTTACTTTTTTTAAACTTTTTTTTTGCATTTATTAGACCGCCTAGGGGTATTGACATGGGTGGGCGGTGTCGCGGATTGTCAGAGCGGTGGGGGTCGGCAAACATGGCTGCTCCGGAGCGTTAAAGAGCGCCTCCTGGAGTATCGTTAAGGTGAGGGGCAGAGTGGTAAAGTATATGTATATGAGATTGTGTGGGGTTAGGGGCGAGGCTGTAGAGGGCAATAGGAATTTTGTGGCTTGCTATGGTCCAAAGTGTGTGAGATTGCAGAGATGGTGGTGTGAGTTGGCTTTTTGCGTGGGTCCTGGGAAAAACGTATGTGTGCTATTGTGACGAAAAGTAGCCTATTGCACAATCGGGTGTATTAACTATGTTTTTGCAAAATTTGAGCCAAATCGGTGGAGCAGTTTTTCCGTGATTGAGGAACAAACATCCGAACATGCAAACATCCAAACACACAAACCCACAAACTCATTTATAATATAATAGGATAATAATAATGGGGGCAAAATACTCAGAATAAATAATAATAATCATAATCATAATAAATAATAATAATAACAATAATAATAATAAATAATAACCATCATAATAAATAATAATAATAATAATAATAATAATTAATAATAATAAAATAATAGAAGTAATAATAGAAATAATATTAACAATAATAACAACAACACAACTTGTACTATAACAATAACAGTGATGATAATACTAACAATAATAAGAATAACATAAAAATATTACATATATGCATATAGATATTAATGCTGATAGTAATAATAATTAATAATAGAAGTAATAATAAAATAGTGTGAACTATAATAACAACAACACAACTTCTATAATAATAGTGATGACGATAATGTTGACAATAATAATATAAAAAATATTAAATGCTAGCAAGAGGACGCGGCTTCGCACAGGTATATTTCATTTTTTGGTTTCTGTAGTGGCTCCATAAGAATTAGCCAGTTTTGCACCGGTGTAGTCTGTATGTTGTTTGCGTTGTGTCTATCAGTGTCATGTGATCATGTGTATCTCAGTTTGGATATCAGTGAAAAACCTGCGATTGGTTGTTATGGATAGCTGGAGTAAAGCTGTGCGTATGTGACCTTGTGTAACAGTGTCATCCACAGCACCCTGCAGCAGTGAAGATAAATGGCTGGGTTGTTATGGAAACCTGGAGTAAAGTTCTGATATGTGATACTGTCTGCTGAGCTGTGTATCTAATCCGCTGATGTGTAATAGTGTCTGCTGAGATGTGTATCTAATCCGCTGATGTGTAATAGTGTCTGCTGAGCTGTGTATCTAATCTGCTGATGTGTAATAGTGTCTGCTGAGCTGTGTATCTAATCTGCTGATGTGTAATAGTGTCTGCTGAGCTGTGTATCTAATCCCCTGATGTGTAATAGTGTCTGCTGAGCTGTGTATCTAATCCGCTGATGTGTAATAGTGTCTGCTGAGCTGTGTATCTAATCTGCTGATGTGTAATGGTGTCTGCTGAGCTGTGTATTTAATCCCCTGATGTGTAATAGTGTCTGCTGAGCTGTGTATCTAATCCCCTGATGTGTAATAGTGTCTGCTGAGCTGTGTATCTAATCCGCTGATGTGTAATAGTGTCTTCTGAGCTGTGTATCTAATCTGCTGATGTGTAATAGTGTCTGCTGAGCTGTGTATCTAATCTGCTGATGTGTAATAGTGTCTGCTGAGCTGTGTATCTAATCTGCTGATGTGTAATGGTGTCTGCTGAGCTGTGTATCTAATCCCCTGATGTGTAATAGTGTCTGCTGAGCTGTGTATCTAATCCGCTGATGTGTAATAGTGTCTGCTGAGCTGTGTATCTAATCTGCTGATGTGTAATAGTGTCTGCTGAGCTGTGTATCTAATCTGCTGATGTGTAATAGTGTCTGATGAGCTGTGTATCTAATCTGCTGATGTGTAATAGTTTCTGCTGAGCTGTGTATCTAATCCCCTGATGTGTAATAGTGTCTGCTGAGCTGTGTATCTAATCCGCTGATGTGTAATAGTGTCTGCTTAGCTGTGTATCTAATCCTCTGATGCGTGTATCTCAGTCTAGATAGAAAGACAGAAACTCATTTTTATATGCATATTTTTATTTGCATATTTTTTTATTATTATTAATAATAAAACTGGCAAATTACTAGTAGTCACAATAATAATAACAAGAACAACACTACTACTACTAATATAATAAAAATGTAAATTAATAATAACAATACCAATACAACTACTACTAATAATTATTATAATCGCAATAAATACTAATAATAATACATAGAAAAAATAATGATAAGCAAAATAATAATATTAATACTACTACTACTAATAATAATAACAATAATAATAATTATTATGTATTATTATTATTTTAGTATTATTATAGTATTAATTATTATTATTACTGTAACAATGATAAAAATAAAAAAAACTGTAAAAATAAAAATTAATAAATTAAATTAGCCATAATAATAATAATAATAATAATTATTATTATTATTATTATTATTGTAAAATTAATTGTAAAAATGTACTGTAATTTGTAGCAACAATTTTAGTCCACGTTGGGTTATTTTAGCCACATCTGCATCCATTAGGCCATATCTCAGCTCCCTCTCTTAGTCTCCACCCTCTAAGATAACGGTCGCCCGCAGGTAAAATGCAGGTAAAAAAATGTTATGGAAAAAACGCAGTGGAAAACACAATTCCAAATCGGCCTGTGTTTCTCTCTGCTTTTCCTCTGCCCATATAGTCTATGATAGTCTATGAGTTTCCTGGTGTAGACGAGGGTTACTGCGGCTTCTCTTCTGTTACTTCAGGTGTTACTGCAGATCCTCTTCTGTGCACCAGGTGATACTTCAGGTGTTACTGCGGCGCCTCTTCTGTGCACCAGGTGTTACTGCGGCTCCTCTTCTGTGCACCAGGTGTTACTGCGGCTCCTCTTCTGTGCACCAGGTGTTACTGCGGCTCCTCTTCTGTGCACCAGGTGTTACTCCAGGTATTACTGCGGCTCCTCTTCTGTGCACCAGGTGTTACTGCGGCTCCTGTTCTGTGCACCAGGTGTTACTTCAGGTGTTACTGCGGCTCCTCTTCTGTGCACCAGGTGTTACTGCGGCTCCTCTTCTGTGCACCAGGTGTTACTCCAGGTATTACTGCGGCTCCTCTTCTGTACACCAGGTGTTACTGTTACTTCAGGTGTTTCTGCGGCTCCTCTTCTGTACACCAGGTGTTACTGTTACTTCAGGTGTTTCTGCGGCTCCTCTTCTGTGCACCAGGTGTTATTGCGTCTTCTCTTCTGTGCACCAGGTGTTACTGTTACTTCAGGTGTTACTGCGGCTCCTCTTCTGTGCACCAGGTGTTACTGTTACTTCAGGTGTTACTGCGGCTCCTCTTCTGTGCACCAGGTGTTATTGCGTCTTCTCTTCTGTGCACCAGGTGTTACTGTTACTTCAGGTGTTACTGCGGCTCCTCTTCTGTGCACCAGGTGTTACTGTTACTTCAGGAGTTACTGCGGCTCCTCTTCTGTGCACCAGGTGTTACTTCAGGTGTTACTGCGGCTCCTCTTCTGTGCACCAGGTGTTACTGCGGCTCCTCTTCTGTGCACCAGGTGTTACTCCAGGTATTACTGCGGCTCCTCTTCTGTGCACCAGGTGTTACTGCGGCTCCTCTTCTGTACACCAGGTGTTACTGTTACTTCAGGTGTTTCTGCGGCTCCTCTTCTGTGCACCAGGTGTTACTGTTACTTCAGGTATTACTGTGGCTCCTCTTCTGTGCACCAGGTGTTACTGTTACTTCAGGTGTTTCTGCGGCTCATCTTCTGTACACCAGGTGTTACTGTTACTTCAGGGGTTACTGCGGCTCCTCTTCTGTGCACCAGGTGTTATTGCGTCTTCTCTTCTGTGCACCAGGTGTTACTGTTACTTCAGGTGTTACTGCGGCTCCTCTTCTGTGCACCAGGTGTTACTTCAGGTGTTACTGCGGCTCCTCTTCTGTGCACCAGGTGTTACTGCGGCTCCTCTTCTGTACACCAGGTGTTACTGTTACTTCAGGTGTTTCTGCGGCTCCTCTTCTGTGCACCAGGTGTTACTGTTACTTCAGGTATTACTGTGGCTCCTCTTCTGTGCACCAGGTGTTACTGTTACTTCAGGTGTTACTGCGGCTCCTCTTCTGTGCACCAGGTGTTACTTCAGGTGTTACTGCGGCTCCTCTTCTGTGCACCAGGTGTTACTGCGGCTCCTCTTCTGTGCACCAGGTGTTACTGCGGCTCCTCTTCTGTACACCAGGTGTTACTGTTACTTCAGGTGTTTCTGCGGCTCCTCTTCTGTACACCAGGTGTTACTGTTACTTCAGGTGTTTCTGCGGCTCCTCTTCTGTGCACCAAGTGTTCCTGTTACTTCAGTGGTTACTGCAGCTCCTTTTCTGTGCACCAGGTGTTACTGTTACTTCAGGGGTTACTGCGGCTCCTTTTCTGTGCACCAGGTGTTACTGTTACTTCAGGTGTTACTGCGGCTCCTCTTCTGTGCACCAGGTGTTCCTGTTACTTCAGGGGTTACTGCGGCTCCTCTTCTGTGCACCAGGTGTTACTGTTACTTCAGGTATTACTGCGGCTCCTCTTCTGTGCACCAGGTGTTACTGTTACTTCAGGTATTACTGCGGCTCCTCTTCTGTGCACCAGGTGTTACTGTTACTTCAGGTATTACTGCGGCTCCTCTTCTGTGCACCAGGTGTTACTGCGGCTCCTCTTCTGTGCACCAGGTGTTACTGCGGCTCCTCTTCTGTGCACCAGGTGTTACTGTTACTTCAGGTGTTACTGTGGCTCCTCTTCTGTGCACCAGGTGTTACTGTTACTTCAGGTATTACTGCGGCTCCTATTCTGTGCACCAGGTGTTACTGCGGCTCCTCTTCTGTGCACCAGGTGTTACTGTTACTTCAGGTGTTACTGCGGCTCCTCTTCTGTGCACCAGGTGTTACTTCAGGTGTTACTGCGGCTCCTCTTCTGTGCACCAGGTGTTACTGCGGCTCCTCTTCTGTGCACCAGGTGTTACTCCAGGTATTACTGCGGCTCCTCTTCTGTGCACCAGGTGTTACTGCGGCTCCTCTTCTGTACACCAGGTGTTACTGTTACTTCAGATGTTTCTGCGGCTCCTCTTCTGTGCACCAGGTGTTACTGTTACTTCAGGTATTACTGTGGCTCCTCTTCTGTGCACCAGGTGTTACTGTTACTTCAGGTGTTTCTGCGGCTCATCTTCTGTACACCAGGTGTTACTGTTACTTCAGGTATTACTGTGGCTCCTCTTCTGTGCACCAGGTGTTACTGTTACTTCAGGGGTTACTGCGGCTCCTCTTCTGTGCACCAGGTGTTATTGCGTCTTCTCTTCTGTGCACCAGGTGTTACTGTTACTTCAGGTGTTACTGCGGCTCCTCTTCTGTGCACCAGGTGTTACTTCAGGTGTTACTGCGGCTCCTCTTCTGTGCACCAGGTGTTACTGCGGCTCCTCTTCTGTGCACCAGGTGTTACTGTTACTTCAGGTATTACTGCGGCTCCTCTTCTGTGCACCAGGTGTTACTGTTACTTCAGGGGTTACTGCGGCTCCTCTTCTGTGCACCAGGTGTTACTGTTACTTCAGGTATTACTGCGGCTCCTCTTCTGTGCACCAGGTGTTACTGTTACTTCAGGGGTTACTGCGGCTCCTCTTCTGTGCACCAGGTGTTCCTGTTACTTCAGGGGTTACTGCAGCTCCTTTTCTGTGCACCAGGTGTTACTGTTACTTCAGGGGTTACTGCGGCTCCTTTTCTGTGCACCAGGTGTTACTGTTACTTCAGGTGTTACTGCGGCTCCTCTTCTGTGCACCAGGTGTTCCTGTTACTTCAGGGGTTACTGCGGCTCCTCTTCTGTGCACCAGGTGTTACTGTTACTTCAGGTATTACTGCGGCTCCTCTTCTGTGCACCAGGTGTTACTGTTACTCCAGGTGTTACTGCGGCTCCTCTTCTGTGCACCAGGTGTTACTGTTACTTCAGGTATTACTGCGGCTCCTCTTCTGTGCACCAGGTGTTACTGTTACTTCAGGTGTTACTGCGGCTCCTCTTCTGTGCACCAGGTGTTACTGCGGCTCCTCTTCTGTGCACCAGGTGTTACTGCGGCTCCTCTTCTGTGCACCAGGTGTTACTGTTACTTCAGGTGTTACTGTGGCTCCTCTTCTGTGCACCAGGTGTTACTGTTACTTCAGGTATTACTGCGGCTCCTATTCTGTGCACCAGGTGTTACTGCGGCTCCTCTTCTGTGCACCAGGTGTTACTGTTACTTCAGGTGTTACTGCGGCTCCTCTTCTGTGCACCAGGTGTTACTTCAGGTGTTACTGCGGCTCCTCTTCTGTGCACCAGGTGTTACTGCGGCTCCTCTTCTGTGCACCAGGTGTTACTCCAGGTATTACTGCGGCTCCTCTTCTGTGCACCAGGTGTTACTGCGGCTCCTCTTCTGTACACCAGGTGTTACTGTTACTTCAGGTGTTTCTGCGGCTCCTCTTCTGTACACCAGGTGTTACTGTTACTTCAGGTATTACTGTGGCTCCTCTTCTGTGCACCAGGTGTTACTGTTACTTCAGGTATTACTGTGGCTCCTCTTCTGTGCACCAGGTGTTACTGTTACTTCAGGTGTTACCGCGGCTCCTCTTCTGTGCACCAGGTGTTACTGTTACTTCAGGTGTTACTGTGGCTCCTCTTCTGTGCACCAGGTGTTACTTCAGGTGTTACTGCGGCTCCTCTTCTGTGCACCAGGTGTTACTGCGGCTCCTCTTCTGTACACCAGGTGTTACTGTTACTTCAGGTGTTTCTGCGGCTCCTCTTCTGTGCACCAGGTGTTACTGTTACTTCAGGTATTACTGTGGCTCCTCTTCTGTGCACCAGGTGTTACTGTTACTTCAGGTGTTACTGCGGCTCCTCTTCTGTGCACCAGGTGTTACTTCAGGTGTTACTGCGGCTCCTCTTCTGTGCTCCAGGTGTTACTGCGGCTCCTCTTCTGTGCACCAGGTGTTACTCCAGGTATTACTGCGGCTCCTCTTCTGTGCACCAGGTGTTACTGCGGCTCCTCTTCTGTACACCAGGTGTTACTGTTACTTCAGGTGTTTCTGCGGCTCCTCTTCTGTACACCAGGTGTTACTGTTACTTCAGGTGTTTCTGCGGCTCCTCTTCTGTACACCAGGTGTTACTGTTACTTCAGGTGTTTCTGCGGCTCCTCTTCTGTGCACCAGGTGTTACTGTTACTTCAGGTATTACTGTGGCTCCTCTTCTGTGCACCAGGTGTTACTGTTACTTCAGGTGTTTCTGCGGCTCCTCTTCTGTACACCAGGTGTTACTGCGGCTCCTCTTCTGTGCACCAGGTGTTACTGTTACTTCAGGTGTTACTGCGGCTCCTCTTCTGTGCACCAGGTGTTACTTCAGGTGTTACTGCGGCTCCTCTTCTGTGCACCAGGTGTTACTGCGGCTCCTCTTCTGTGCACCAGGTGTTACTCCAGGTATTACTGCGGCTCCTCTTCTGTGCACCAGGTGTTACTGCGGCTCCTCTTCTGTACACCAGGTGTTACTGTTACTTCAGGTGTTTCTGCGGCTCCTCTTCTGTACACCAGGTGTTACTGTTACTTCAGGTGTTTCTGCGGCTCCTCTTCTGTGCACCAGGTGTCACTGTTACTTCAGGTATTACTGCGGCTCCTCTTCTGTACACCAGGTGTTACCGCGGCTCCTCTTCTGTACACCAGGTGTTACTGCGGCTCCTCTTCTGTGCACCAGGTGTTACTGTTACTCCAGGTATTACTGCGGCTCCTCTTCTGTGCACCAGGTGTTACTGTTACTTCAGGTGTTACTGCGGCTCCTCTTCTGTGCACCAGGTGTTACTGTTACTTCAGGTGTTTCTGCGGCTCCTCTTCTGTGCACCTGGTGTTACTGTTACTTCAGGTGTTTCTGCGGCTCCTCTTCTGTGCACCTGGTGTTACTGTCACTTCAGGTGTTACTGCGGCTCCTCTTCTGTGCACCAGGTGTTACTGTTACTTCAGGTGTTACTGCGGCTCCTCTTCTGTGCACCAGGTGTTACTATTACTCCAGGTGTTACTGCGGCTCCTCTTCTGTACACCAGGTGTTACTGTTACTTCAGGTGTTTCTGCGGCTCCTCTTCTGTGCACCAGGTGTTACTATTACTCCAGGTGTTACTGCGGCTCCTCTTCTGTGCACCAGGTGTTACTATTACTCCAGGTGTTACTGCGGCTCCTCTTCTGTGCACCAGGTGTTACTATTACTCCAGGTGTTACTGCGGCTCCTCTTCTGTGCACCAGGTGTTACTGTTACTTCAGGTGTTACTGTGGCTCCTCTTCTGTGCACCAGGTGTTACTTCAGGTGTTACTGCGGCTCCTCTTCTGTGCACCAGGTGTTACTTCAGGTGTTACTGCGGCTCCTCTTCTGTGCACCAGGTGTTACTGCGGCTCCTCTTCTGTGCACCAGGTGTTACTCCAGGTATTACTGCGGCTCCTCTTCTGTGCACCAGGTGTTACTGCGGCTCCTTTTCTGTACACCAGGTGTTACTGTTACTTCAGGTGTTTCTGCGGCTCCTCTTCTGTGCACCAGGTGTCACTGTTACTTCAGGTATTACTGCGGCTCCTCTTCTGTACACCAGGTGTTACCGCGGCTCCTCTTCTGTACACCAGGTGTTACTGCGGCTCCTCTTCTGTGCACCAGGTGTCACTGTTACTCCAGGTATTACTGCGGCTCCTCTTCTGTACACCAGGTGTTACTGTTACTTCAGGTGTTACTGCGGCTCCTCTTCTGTGCACCAGGTGTTACTGTTACTTCAGGTGTTTCTGCGGCTCCTCTTCTGTGCACCTGGTGTTACTGTTACTTCAGGTGTTTCTGCGGCTCCTCTTCTGTGCACCTGGTGTTACTGTTACTTCAGGTGTTACTGCGGCTCCTCTTCTGTGCACCAGGTGTTACTGTTACTTCAGGTGTTACTGCGGCTCCTCTTCTGTGCACCAGGTGTTACTATTACTCCAGGTGTTACTGCGGCTCCTATTCTGTGCACCAGGTGTTACTGCGGCTCCTCTTCTGTACACCAGGTGTTACTGTTACTTCAGGTGTTTCTGCGGCTCCTCTTCTGTGCACCAGGTGTTACTGTTACTTCAGGTGTTTCTGCGGCTCCTCTTCTGTGCACCTGGTGTTACTGTTACTTCAGGTGTTACTGCGGCTCCTCTTCTGTGCACCAGGTGTTACTGTTACTTCAGGTGTTACTGCGGCTCCTCTTCTGTGCACCAGGTGTTACTGTTACTTCAGGTGTTACTGCGGCTCCTCTTCTGTGCACCAGGTGTTACTATTACTCCAGGTGTTACTGCGGCTCCTATTCTGTGCACCAGGTGTTACTGCGGCTCCTCTTCTGTGCACCAGGTGTTACTCCAGGTGTTACTGCGGCTCCTCTTCTGTACACCAGGTGTTACTATTACTCCAGGTGTTACTGCGGCTCCTCTTCTGTGCACCAGGTGTTACTGTTACTTCAGGTGTTACTGCGGCTCCTCTTCTGTGCACCAGGTGTTACTATTACTTCAGGTGTTTCTGCGGCTCCTCTTCTGTGCACCAGGTGTTACTATTACTCCAGGTGTTACTGCGGCTCCTCTTCTGTGCACCAGGTGTTACTGTTACTTCAGGTGTTACTGCGGCTCCTCTTCTGTGCACCTGGTGTTACTGTTACTTCAGGTATTACTGCGGCTCCTCTTCTGTGCACCAGGTGTTATTATTACTCCAGGTGTTACTGCGGCTCCTCTTCTGTGCACCAGGTGTTATTATTACTCCAGGTGTTACTGCGGCTCCTCTTCTGTGCTCGGCCCTTCCTTTCTCCACATCATTGTGATTAATTGCCAGACCTACACGGCCGCACACTTGGCAGATCTGAGCCTGGACATATGGAGGTATGAAGAAGCTCTCGTATTACATATAGATGCTTTGGATAATGAAGGATTTTTCTGCAGAAGTTCAGGCCGGTGACTCAGTCCTACACATGGCTGTCTATTGGTACAAGCAGGGAAAAGGCCCAGATCTTGTTTACTTCTCATATATAATAAGAGCAGTGTAATCGGATCAGACAACAGGAAATCTGGATATACTCACAGAACACGCTGCAGAAACATGATCCACTGGTGCCAGGACACATAGAGCACACGCTTCACCGACACACGCCAGGAACTGGAGGAGGACGACACATGTGATAAAGGATGATAAATAAGCCATACACCATGATATATTATATGTGGGATAAATGATAGAACGTGTATGATACATGTGTGACAAATATCTGACAAAGTATCCATATGTGCTATAGGATGATACCTGTGATAACATGAGAATGAGAATGATACATGTTATATAATAGTACAAGTGTGACTGATGAAATGTAATAAATCATAATACATGGGTGATATATAATAGTACATGTAATACCACATCGGATATATACTCAGGTATCCACACCAGATATAGACAGATGTAGCAGAGCTGAATTTTCCCTTCCATTGTTGCTTGCACACACTCAGCTCTGCTACATCCTTCTTACATATAAAATGTTCTAATCTGTATATAAAGTGACCAATATTCTTTGTATCAGAGTCCTTAGGACCAGTAACATCTAGATTGCGGCGATGGCCTGATACCGGCCGCTATATCACAGCTTGACAACCCAGCGGCTTTAATCAAAGAACCCCAGAGGTCACCTCTAACCCCGTCCTCCTCCTCGCTCCGCCGCCGCCTCTTTACCAGCTTTTATCATTTCACAACTTTTTTTTCTCTTTGAAGTAAAGCGCCAAATGTCTCCGCTTTACCGTATAAAACAAAGGAGGATGTAGGTATCTGCATTGTGTGAATTACAGGCGAGCGCTGACGGCTGCTTTTAAGGATTCTAATTAGTTCAGCATTCTTTGCTTTGAGTCGTTATGATTTAATTACTCCTCGGACGCGCCGTATCCGCTCATGTAAATCTCCTCTTATATCATTAATACTTAGATATGGATTCAGTCTGTGAAGCCAAAGCAGAGCACCGGACGGCGTGGACGAGTAGTGTTAGTGCCACTGTGTCGTATCGGGTTATGTATACCCAGGGGTCAGGACATGTCTGTATGACCCTGCAGGGTTGTCTGAGAATGACAGTTCTGGACCAGGGGGTTGGGGAAGGCGAAACATAAACAACAAAAACATAATCACCTGTCCCCGCCGCTCTGGTGTCCACCGCCAGGGGCTTGTGCCGGCAAAAGTCCTTGACGAATGTGACCTCTAAGGCCAATAACTGGACAGGAAAGGACCCAGGACTTCATTAACATCCACACTTCATGTCATGGGTCATAGTTTCCTGTGACCACTGAGGCTACTTATTGGCCCTCAGAGGTCACGTACGACAAGGACTTCCACCACCACAAGCCCCCTCATCGCCCAAAACTGTCATCCCTTTAAGCAGCTGGACCTCCCATAGAGGAGACAGAGACAGTTTATTAGCGCCCCTGCCTTCCCGATCTCTGTATACACCGCTATGAGAGCTGCCATGTTGCAAATTCTCTCCCACCCCCGGTTGAATATGTTTTTAGCATGTCCTATAAAATAAAACCGCCTGCACTTATTTGGTATCATCCTATTCCTACTATTGCATAGATGTAAGTTAACTTGTTATTTTAACCATAATGGCAGAAAAAAAGGAAAAAATACTTTCTTCTTCAAAAATAGTTAATAAAAATTTAGGCCTTATGTAACCCAAATGGTGTAATTGAAAAATTCAACTTACCCAGCAAATAACAAGTCCCTAGATAGTTATGTTTGCAAGAACATAGCTGAGAAGGAGGACCAAAGCGGTAGTTGTTTAGTCTCTATTGTCCTTTGCAAAAAGAAGCCAAAAAATTCTATGGACCCAAGGGGTGCCAATAATATACAACTCATACCATTACAAACAAGCTCCTGTGTGGCCAAGTCAATGGAAAAACTAAATTCTCAAAAATAGATGAATATATAATAAATCTGGTAATAATAATTTAACTTCTGAATAGATGATAGTCACCTTGAAATGGTGCAAAAAAACAAGTACAGCTCTAACTACAAAAAACAAGACCTCACAGCTTTGCTGACTCTCATGGCTTCTGGAATGCGCTGATCAAATTTTTTGAAAAAAAATTCTTGAAACCTAAAATTCAAAATACACTGGCCCTTAAAGGGTTAAAATGGACTGACCTAAGAATTTAGAACCTGAGGATCAAAACGTGCAGCGTTACGACTTTTTTGTCTCAGTGAACAGGGACCAGACCCTCACCGATTGGACCTGGGTGTCATCACTCTCTCAGCAACTATTAGGGACTTGGATGGGTCTCAACTTGGGCCCCCTTCCCTATGGATCAGATAGCAATGGGATAAGCTTGTCAAAGTACAAATATTAAGATAAGAATCGGGATACTTAGGACAAGTACTTAGTGGTGAGGGCTTCAATGGGTTACCTGCTTTGGATGCAGGGGTGAACCTACCCCTTTTGCCGCCCGAGGCGAACTACAGAAAGCCGCCCCCCCCCCCGAAAGGAGGGGGCGGAGTGAAGGGGCGTGGCTGAGCGAAGTGGGCATGGCTGAGCAAAGGGGGCTGGGCTTAGCGCCGTTCACAGGCAGAGAGCAGGCACGGAGATGACCTGCTCTCTGCCTGAGCGTGAGGGGAGGCTGCTGGAGCAGCGCTGCTCCAGTGGCCTCCCCAAACCACCGCTCGGTGCTAAGCCAGTCCAGGACAGCTTGTCCTGGACTGGCTTAGGTAATAAAAAATGCCGCCCTCCCTGAGGCCCTGGCACAGTGCCGCCTGAAGCGCTCGCTTCAGGTAGCCTCATGGGAGGTGCGGCGCTGTTTGGATGAATGCCTAAAAATAACGTGATGACTGGACATCTTGCTGCTGGGACCTCCATGACGTCATGACTGATCCTTCTTCACTGGGGTTGAGCCGATCTTGAGATTTCAGGATCGATTTTAGAATCCGATTTACGATCATTTCCCAGCCGATCCGATTGTGAAATTTGCTCGATCGCCGATCGGGATCCGATCTTTCCCAATCCCGATCGCTCAACCCTAGTCAATGCTTCTCTATGGGAAAAGTCACTTTTAGGCTTGAGCCAATCTTGAGATTTCAAAATCCGATTTCTGATCATTTTCCAGCTGATCCCGATCGCGATTGCTCAACCCTATTCTTCACTGTATACTTATCTGTAGAATGGTAGCTGCCCTTGTAAGAAATTTGTGCCGCATGAATCCAAAAATGTTTTGGATTTGCCAAAATCCAAAACTTTTAGAAAATTTATGCCAAATCTCTAATAGTGGGTGAACCTGGGGGAAAAAAAATTACTTTTTGCTTTTCTTTTTGTGAAGGACAATGGAGAATTCTGCAAATTTTTACATCCTCTGAGATGTCCCAATGGTATGTCTAAAGCTGGTGAACATGTCACAGGCCATCGAAGAGAAGTTGCCCCACCTAACCTCTAGGTGGTCAATGATGTGGCTTGGCATACCACATAACAAGAGTAGATGTTGAGTTGCCCCTTCGACAACCAATGTCCATAGGAAGTTCTTCTTCCCTATCGGGACCATATATTTTTGTTTCTTACATCTTCGGCCCCTTTAAGACTATCCTCACCTCCACTCGCCTCAACTTTTTTTCTCCCCGAGCAATTAAAATAAGAAACTAATAATTTTCTCCTATTTCTCCGTCCTATGGCCTCTCCGAGCCTCACGTACCTTGGCATCGATTTATCGGAATGAAGTTTACATTAGCAAAATCTCAAGTATCTTTCGACCAATAAGAGGAACTGGAGACTATTTTTATAATTGCACCTTATTCCTGTCCTTAACCAGAGATGCATTAAATTTGCCTAATAAATCCAGCTGTAGGCAGAATACGGATCTCAATCATACACATGTGACCCATTACCTTCTCAGCAGAACAATTGTGTGCAAGGCTCGGAAGGGGCCGGAGCAGAGGAGACTCATTACCTATTTCATGTGTTACTTAAGGAAAATCAACAAACTAACCACAAGGCAAACATCTCGCAGCCGTGCCGCTGACTTTTTCAAGGGTATTGGATTGTGTTACTGCAAATCAATGAGGACCTGGCAGACCCATTTTGGAGCGTAGGTAACACATTAGCAAGTACTTGACTGTAATTCTTCAGGTGATGATATCTCCGGCTCACAACCGGCTAAACCTTGATGTTATATAGGTAGAAATTGCCTGTGGATAAGATGGAATGTTATCGCAAATTCCCAAAAATTGTATCGAGTGTGCCTAGGTAGAAGGTCATGGCTATGTTAAAGGGATTTTTTGAATTTGCAGATTGGTGGGGGTTCATCACTGAAGACCCGACACCCCCATGGATCAGCTGTTTAGAAAGTATATCAATGGCAATGAGTTACTAGTTGAATTTTTTGGGAAGGGTGAAGTACCCCATATCCAAAAAGTCCATTGAACGCTTACCAGCTGATCTGAATGAATCTGACTCAAATCAAATTTTTGGAGATTCGTTCCTCTCTATTCACTAATTATGAGTCCATCAAATTGTCTCAAAAGGATCATCCCTAGGATTGAGCGATTGGGAGCGAGAAAGATCGGATCCGGATCGGTGATTGAGCAAATTTCACAATCGCGATCGGGATCGGCTGGAAAATGTTCATTCATCAGTAATGGTGATTTCTGACCCGGTATTCACCAGGCAAGAGAACTCAATCCTTTGTGTCCAGTAGGGGGCATAGCCTTCAATTCTACCTCATGGTTTGCCCCTCATCCACAAGTGGGCTAAGTTAAAAAAATCTCTGCTTGCTAACTATGGAAGATGGTGGGCAGTAGAGATGGACGAACCCCTGATAATTTGTTTTGTCTCCAGTTCAGAAGAGTTGACCCTCCGGTTCAATTTTGTCCACATTTGTTTGGATGCAACTGGAAGTGAAATTATTATACTCTGGGGGGTCCTAATATAATAGGTGAAGGACCATGGGAGGTGTAAAAAATTAGAAACATTTATACTCACCTTCCTTCGCCAATTCTGGGCCTCCTCAAGGCATCTGACACACTCTCTCAGTCCTCTTCTGGCCTCTTCCAGCCCAGGGTCACCATTGAGGCCTGTGATTAGGCATTCTCCATGTGACTGGGGTCACCACTGAGGTCTGTGATTGGGCATTCTCCATGTGACTGGGGTCACCACTGAGGCCTGTGATTGGGCATTCTCCATGTGACTTGGGTCACCGCTGAGGCCTGTGATTGGGCATTCTCCATGTGACTGGGGTCACCGCCGAGGCCTGTGATTGGGCATTTTCCATGTGACTGGGGTCACCGCCGAGGCCTGTGATTGGGCATTCTCCATGTGACTGGGGTCACCGCCGAGGCCTGTGATTGGGCATTTTCCATGTGAATGGGGTCACCGCCGAGGCCTGTGATTGGGCATTCTCCATGTGACTGGGGTCACCGCCAAGGCCTGTGATTGGGCATTTTCCATGTGACTGGGGTCACCGCTGAGGCCTGTGATGGGGCATTCTCCATGTAACTTGGGTCACCGCTGAGGCCTGTGATTGGGCATTCTCCATGTAACTTGGGTCACCGCTGAGGCCTGTGATTGGGCATTCTCCATGTGACTTGGGTCACCACTGAGGCCTGTGATTGGGCATACTCCATGTGACTGGGGTCACCGCTGAGGCCTGTGATTGGGCATTCTCCATGTAACTTGGGTCACTGCCGAGGCCTGTAATTGGGCATTCTCTATGTGACTGGGGTCACCGCTGAGGCCTGTGATTGGGCATTCTCCATGTGACTGGGGTCACCGCCGAGGCCTGTGATTGGGCATTCTCCATGTGACTGGGGTCACCGCTGAGGCCTGTGATGGGGCATTCTCCATGTAACTTGGGTCACCGCTGAGGCCTGTGATGGGGCATTCTCCATGTAACTTGGGTCACCGCTGAGGCCTGTGATTGGGCATTCTCCATGTAACTTGGGTCACCGCTGAGGCCTGTGATTGGGCATTCTCCATGTAACTTGGGTCACCACTGAGGCCTGTGATTGGGCATTCTCCATGTGACTGGGGTCACCGCTGAGGCCTGTGATTGGGCATTCTCCATGTGACTGGGGTCACCGCCGAGGCCTGTGATTGGGCATTCTCCATGTGACTGGGGTCACCGCTGAGGCCTGTGATTGGCCATTCTCCATGTGACTGGGGTCACCGCCGAGGCCTGTGATTGGGCATTCTCCATGTGACTTGGGTCACCGCCGAGGCCTGTGATTGGGCATTCTCCATGTGACTGGGGTCACCGCTGAGGCCTGTGATTGGGCATTCTCCATGTGACTGGGGTCACCGCCGAGGCCTGTGATTGGGCATTCTCCATGTGACTGGGGTCACCGCTGAGGCCTGTGATTGGCCATTCTCCATGTGACTGGGGTCACCGCCGAGGCCTGTGATTGGGCATTCTCCATGTGACTTGGGTCACCGCTGAGGCCTGTGATTGGGCATTCTCCATGTGACTGGGGTCACCGCCGAGGCCTGTGATTGGGCATTTTCCATGTGACTGGGGTCACCGCCGAGGCCTGTGATTGGGCATTCTCCATGTGACTGGGGTCACCGCCGAGGCCTGTGATTGGGCATTTTCCATGTGAATGGGGTCACCGCCGAGGCCTGTGATTGGGCATTCTCCATGTGACTGGGGTCACCGCCAAGGCCTGTGATTGGGCATTTTCCATGTGACTGGGGTCACCGCTGAGGCCTGTGATGGGGCATTCTCCATGTAACTTGGGTCACCGCTGAGGCCTGTGATTGGGCATTCTCCATGTAACTTGGGTCACCGCTGAGGCCTGTGATTGGGCATTCTCCATGTGACTTGGGTCACCACTGAGGCCTGTGATTGGGCATACTCCATGTGACTGGGGTCACCGCTGAGGCCTGTGATTGGGCATTCTCCATGTAACTTGGGTCACTGCCGAGGCCTGTAATTGGGCATTCTCTATGTGACTGGGGTCACCGCTGAGGCCTGTGATTGGGCATTCTCCATGTGACTGGGGTCACCGCCGAGGCCTGTGATTGGGCATTCTCCATGTGACTGGGGTCACCGCTGAGGCCTGTGATGGGGCATTCTCCATGTAACTTGGGTCACCGCTGAGGCCTGTGATGGGGCATTCTCCATGTAACTTGGGTCACCGCTGAGGCCTGTGATTGGGCATTCTCCATGTAACTTGGGTCACCGCTGAGGCCTGTGATTGGGCATTCTCCATGTAACTTGGGTCACCACTGAGGCCTGTGATTGGGCATTCTCCATGTGACTGGGGTCACCGCTGAGGCCTGTGATTGGGCATTCTCCATGTGACTGGGGTCACCGCCGAGGCCTGTGATTGGGCATTCTCCATGTGACTGGGGTCACCGCTGAGGCCTGTGATTGGCCATTCTCCATGTGACTGGGGTCACCGCCGAGGCCTGTGATTGGGCATTCTCCATGTGACTTGGGTCACCGCCGAGGCCTGTGATTGGGCATTCTCCATGTGACTGGGGTCACCGCTGAGGCCTGTGATCTGAAGAGACCCCAGATCATAAAAATTTCACTTCCAGTTTGAAGGTGACAAGCCCCAAAAATTTTGTGTTCGGATGGACACAAAAATTTTGGAAAATTAAGGTTCGATCCGGTTAGATCAGAACTGGTTTTATCATTTCTTGTCGGCAGTCTCGGGTGTAGTGTCCAACCAGGATATATCACCAATCCTCTCTCTTTTTGGGGTGACCTCTTCATCAGGCTGGTCAGCTGAGAGTTCTTGATCTTTGACCGTGTTTTAGAACTTTTTGAGCCTCTTCTTAAACTCTAGAGATGAGCGAGTACTGTTGGGATCAGCCGATCCGAACAGCACGCTCCATAGAAATGAATGGATGCACCTGGTTCTTCCGCTTTGATGCCGGCCGCTTAACCCCCCGCGTGCCGGCTACGTCCATTCATTTCTATGCGAGCGTGCTGTTCGGATCGGCTGATCCCAACAGTACTCACTCATCTCTATTAAGCTCCCATACCGCCCGCTCCAGGGATCCTTTTCAGGGTTCTAGTTGATTCTTTTAACCGGTCCCATCACTACTTGTTAGTTAACAGGACCGTGTTCTCACTACATTACCCTTTCTTCAGCCCCGGTATACACTAAGGTCAGTATGGGGGAGGGGCATTTGTCCACAATGTGTTTTATGGCGCACAATGTGTAGTTTACAGAATTGATGTTTGTGATTACAGAAAACATTTTTGTGCACAGAAAATTATCGATACAATTTATTTATGTGCAGAAATCAATTTGTGTCACCAAAACTATTTTTGTGCCCCAAAAAAAACCTATTCACAGGATCTGTGGGGGTCTGACAACCCGGCCTCACACAGACCAGCTGTTCTGACACAATCTGGAAGTCAGTGGCCGGGGAACATGTGCGACTGTTCCTCTTCATATAATAGAAGTAACACCTCGGCCCCGTCCACTGCATCTCCTTCTACCTGAACTCCACTAGAAGCTTCTGACACCCGGAGGCTCCTAAAACTACTGATCTGTGCAGGGTTCGGGGTGTCGGACCCCAACAAATCCCATACGTATAGGGCATCAATATGTCAGTATGAAAATTCAGAGACTGGAGTATGGAGTGCCGGTCTTAATAAATCCGTCTCATTACGTTACAAAATAGAATTCACAAAATTCCGTACAACAAGATAACATTCCGTGCCACAAAAAGAAATTTTGTAACCAAAAATTTGATTCTGTGAACACAAAAAGCACTTTTTGAGCACAGAATTGCTTGTGTAAGCACAGAATAAATGCTGGGATTATTTTTTTGTATACAGACTGGGGCGCGACTGGTCTATCCATATACTCCATCTTCTGTATACATCAGGACGCGACCGGGGGTCAAGATGGAAGTCCCACCATCCAAGAGCTAGCATAGAATTCCTGGCATCGGCCGGACACCCCTCATTCATTTTAGAATAGACTAAGTGTATATCAGCACATATAGGAATGAAATCCTCAAAGAGAAAGCCATAAGCGTATACTGCCACCTAGTGCTCACTGTGTATACTACACTCTATTTAATCAACACGATATCTTTAATACATTAATCTAGTATATAAGATTATTATGAGCAGATTTTTCTTGACTATTCATTTAATTTCTTTAAAAAAAGGAAAGAGTTAAAAACAGCTCCCCTGGTGGTCTATGGCAGTGACGCAGTTAATAATACTAAAGTCCCTGGTGGTCTAGGGAGGTGAAGGGGTTAAGCACAATATTCCTAGTGGTCTAGGGTAGTGAGAAGGTTAATGCCAGCTTTCTGGAGACAAAACATAACAGTAGCACTAAGGTAATTAACCTGGTCGTGGGCATTTTTTGATTTCCGTTTTCCGTTTTTGACTATATATATATATATATATATATATATATATATATATACATATATATATATATGTATATATTTGCATTTGTTAGACCCCCTAGGGTTCTTGAACCCCGGGGGGTCTGATCACTAATGCAATGGTTTACAATGCTAATACGTTGCAATGCATTGCAAAATACCGGGGCTTCTATTGCAGGCTACATAGAGTAGCCTGCAATAGAACAAATAAAATAACAGGCCAGGGAGGCCATATAAACGGGTCACCGGCCTCAGAGCTTGCTCTGTGTGCCTGCAATCACCTGGAAAATGACGGTGCCCAGGCGCCGCCGGTAAAATGACACTTCAGTCAGCTTTGATCGAGATGCCAGAGGGGTTAATGCCCACGATCAGTGCAGACACCGACCGTGGACATTAGCGCTGGGTGTCTACTGTATAAAACAGCAGACACTGGGCAGCTATGGCGGCCTTAAAGGGGAATGTGGCTCCAGAAAATTACCTATTTTTTATGTTAAATATATTTTTTAATACTTTTTGGCAAAGCTTTAAAAAAAAAAAATCCATGTTATTTATATTTTAAAATATCCTAAAAAATTCCGCAGTTTTAACTCTGGCCACTAAACCAAATAATATGCTGAGACTTCCTGGTTTCTGTAGGCAATTTCTTTGCAGCAGTCACCTCACTTACAGCACACTGATGATCATATATATGTAGCTAAGACACGGAATCCACCAGTCACTATAGGAGATGTCACATTTTATCTATCCCCCTCTCCTTTGCACAATGACCTTTGCACAGGGCATGCCTATAAAACTATGCCGTGCAAGTCAATAGGGTCTGCTCCAGACCATTGTGTCTATGGCCCATAGTCCATCTCCAGGAAACAGGATGTCAGGATGATTTTTTAAAAACTATAACATAATAACATAGGGGATAAAAAGCATCACTAAAGATACTAATAATCACTGTCTAGTGTTGTTGCACCGGTCCTGACCACTAGGTGGCGATATAGAGATTTGCAGTCACCATGGCCAGTAGAGTTCTACTCGCATCCACCACATTACTGTAGATGAGATCGTCGCTGAGTATTTTGTGAGCTCATAATGGGATGAAGCAATGAAGCCGTCATATCTCCGCTATTGTACAACACGACTGGTTTTAGAATAATACATAAAATAATTTCGGCCACACCTTCCTGTAAATCGGCCTCGACCACATCAGATGGTTCAGACTCCGGCTTAGAATATATAATAGAGAATTCAGTAAGCTCTGCAGTAGACTTAGTAAGCTCGGCCATGACCCACGTGTGACTGCGGGTGCAGCAGCGGTGACATCATCCCTTCCTGGCCATGTTATTCTCGGCAGTGTCTGTAGGTCTCTGGTCTACGACTACAAGAACAGGAAAGCATGTGACCTGAGAAGTAAATAGCGCGCTCACACGGCTCGTCCCTCCGGCGGGGACATCACTGGTCTCTTGTGTGAAGTGCTCGTGGCTGTCAGATGTGGTGGGCGCAGAAGTAGCTGTCACACCCAGAAAATAAGCCAAAAATAAGTCAGAAGACGCTCTAGTCACATGCGGAGCTGCAGCCTGCTATACAGACCGGGGCTTAGATACAGTTCACCTACATATTCACATTACTGGGGACACTGCAGGTAGTACTATTAGTGGGGATACTCCATGTAATAATATTAGTGGGGACACTCCATGTAACAATATTAGTGGGGACACTCCATGTAACACTATTAGCGGGAACACTCCATGTAACACTATTAGTGGGGACACTCCATGTGTCACTATTAGTGGGGACACTTCATGTAACACTATTAGTGGGGACACTCCATGTGTCACTATTAGTGGGGACACTTCATGTAACACTATTAGTGGGGACACTCCATGTGTCACTATTAGTGGGGACACTTCATGTAACACTATTAGTGGGGACGCTCCATGTAACACTATTAGTGGGGACACTCCATGTAACACTATTAGTGCGGACACTCCATGTAACACTATTAGTGGGGACACTCCATGTGTCACTATTAGTGGGGACACTCCATGTAACACTATTAGTGGGGACTCTCCATGTAACAATATTAGTGGGGACACTTCATGTAACACTATTAGTGGGGACACTCCATGTAACACTATTAGTGGGGACTCTCCATGTAGCACTATTAGTGGGGACACTCCATGTAACACTATTAGTGGGGACACTCCATGTAACAATATTAGTGGGGACACTCCATGTAACACTATTAGTGGGGAAACTCCATGTAACACTATTAGTGGGGACACTCCATGTAACACTATTAGTGAGGACACTCCATGTAATAGTATTAGTGGGGACACTCCATGTAACACTATTAGTGGGGACACTCCATGTAATACTATTAGGGAGGATACTCCATGTAACAATATTAGTGGGGACACTCCATGTAACACTATTAGTGTGGACACTTCATGTAACACTATTAGTGGGGACACTCCATGTAACACTATTAGTGGGGACACTCCATGTAACACGATTAGTGGGGACACTCCATGTAACACGATTAGTGGGGACACTCCATGTAACACTATTAGTGGGGACACTCCATGTATCACTATTAGTGGGGACACTTCATGTAACAATATTAGTGGGGTCAGTCCATGTAACACTATTAGCGGGGACACTCCATGTAACACTATTAGCGGGGACACTCCATGTAACACTATTAGCGGGGACACTCCATGTAACACTATTAGCGGGGACACTCCATGTAACACTATTAGCGGGGACACTCCATGTAACACTATTAGTGGGGACACTCCATGTAACACTATTAGTGAGGACACTCCATGTAACACTATTAGCGGGGACACTCCATGTAACACTATTAGCGGGGACACTCCATGTAACACTATTAGTGGGGACACTCCATGTATCACTATTAGTGGGGACACTTCATGTAACAATATTAGTGGGGTCAGTCCATGTAACACTATTAGCGGGGACACTCCATGTAACACTATTAGCGGGGACACTCCATGTAACACTATTAGCGGGGACACTCCATGTAACACTATTAGCGGGGACACTCCATGTAACACTATTAGCGGGGACACTCCATGTAACACTATTAGCGGGGACACTCCATGTAACACTATTAGCGGGGACACTCCATGTAACACTATTAGTGGGGACACTCCATGTAACACTATTAGTGAGGACACTCCATGTAACAATATTAGTGGGGTCAGTCCATGTAACACTATTAGTAGGGACACTCCATGTAACACTATTAGTGAGGACACTCCATGTAACACTATTAGCGGGGACACTCCATGTAACACTATTAGTGAGGACACTCCATGTAACACTATTAGCGGGAACACTCCATGTAACACTATTAGCGGGGACACTCCATGTAACACTATTAGCGGGGACACTCCATGTAATACTATTATTGTGGACATACCATGTAACACTATTATGTGAGGATGCATCATGTAACACTATTAGTGGGGACACTCCATGAAACAATATTAGTGGGGACACTCCAGGTAACACTATTAGTGGGGACACTCCATGTAACACTATTAGTGGGGACACTCCATGTAACACTATTAGTGGGGACACTCCATGTAACACTATTAGTGGGGACACTTCATGTAACACTATTAGTGGGGACACTTCATGTAATACTATTAGTGGGGACACTCCATGTAACACTATTAGTGGGGACACTCCATGTAACACTATTAGTGGGGACACTCCAAGTAATACTATTAGTGGGGACACTCCATGTAACAATATTAGTGGGGACACTCCATGTATCACTATTAGTGGGGACACTCCAGGTAACACTATTAGTGGGGACACTCCATGTAACACTATTAGTGGGGACACTCCATGTAACACTATTAGTGGGGACACTCCATGTCACAATATTAGTGGGGACACTCCAAGTAAAACTATTAGTGGGGACACTCCATGTAACACTATTAGTGGGGACACTCCATGTATCACTATTAGTGGGGACACTTCATGTAACAATATTAGTGGGGACACTCCATGTAATACTATTAGCGGGGACACTCCATGTAACAGTATTAGTGAGGATACTCCATGTAACACTATTAGTGAGGATACTCCATGTAACAATATTAGTGGGGTCAGTCCATGTAACACTATTAGCGGGAACACTCCATGTAACACTATTAGTGGGGACACTCCATGTAATACTATTATTGTGGACATACCATGTAACACTATTATGTGAGGACGCATCATGTAACACTATTAGTGGGGACACTCCATGAAACAATATTAGTGGGGACACTCCAGGTAACACTATTAGTGGGGACACTCCATGTAACACTATTAGTGGGGACACTCCATGTAACACTATTAGTGGGGACACTTCATGTAATACTATTAGTGGGGACACTCCATGTAACACTATTAGTGGGGACACTCCATGTAATACTATTAGAGGGGACACTCCATGTAACACTATTAGTGGGGACACTCCATGTAAGACTATTAGTGGGGACACTCCATGTAACACTATTAGTGGGGACACTCCATGTAACACTATTAGTGGGGACACTCCATGTAATACTATTAGGGAGGATACTCCATGTAACAATATTAGTGGGGACACTCCATGTAATACTATTAGTGAGGATACTCCATGTAACACTATTAGTGAGGACACTTCATGTAACACTATTAGTGGGGACACTCCATGTAACATGATTAGTGGGGACACTCCATGTAACACTATTAGTGGGGACACTCCATGTATCACTATTAGTGGGGACACTTCATGTAACAATATTAGTGGGGTCAGTCCATGTAACACTATTAGTGGGGACACTCCATGTAATACTATTAGGGAGGATACTCCATGTAACAATATTAGTGGGGACACTCCATGTAATACTATTAGTGAGGATACTCCATGTAACACTATTAGTGAGGACACTTCATGTAACACTATTAATGGGGACACTCCATGTAACATGATTAGTGGGGACACTCCATGTAACACTATTAGTGGGGACACTCCATGTAACAATATTAGTGGGGACACTCCATGTATGACTATTAGTGGGGACACTTCATGTAACAATATTATTGGGGACACTCCATGTAACACTATTAGTGGGGACACTCCATGTAACAATATTAGCGGGGACACTCCATGTAACACTATTAGCGGGGACACTCCACGTAACACTATTAGCGGGGACACTCCATGTAACACTATTAGCGGGGACACTCCATTTAATACTATTATTGTGGACATACCATGTAACACTATTATGTGAGGATGCATCATGTAACACTATTAGTGGGGACGCTCCATGTAACACTATTAGTGGGGACACTCCATGAAACAATATTAGTGGGGACACTCCAGGTAACACTATTAGTGGGGACACTCCATGTAACACTATTAGTGGGGACACTCCATGTAATACTATTAGGGAGGATACTCCATGTAACACTATTAGTG
Organism: Leptodactylus fuscus; assembly: GCF_031893055.1. Lineage (NCBI taxonomy): Eukaryota > Metazoa > Chordata > Amphibia > Anura > Leptodactylidae > Leptodactylus > Leptodactylus fuscus. The sequence goes on along the minus strand of NC_134268.1, from coordinate 217,657,140 downwards.
GGGACACTCCATGTAATACTATTAGTGAGGATACTCCATGTAACACTATTAGTGAGGACACTTCATGTAACACTATTAGTGGGGACACTCCATGTAACATGATTAGTGGGGACACTCCATGTAACACTATTAGTGGGGACACTCCATGTATCACTATTAGTGGGGACACTTCATGTAACAATATTAGTGGGGTCAGTCCATGTAACACTATTAGCGGGGACACTCCATGTAATACTATTATTGTGGACATACCATGTAACACTATTATGTGAGGATGCATCATGTAACACTATTAGTGGGGACGCTCCATGTAACACTATTAGTGGGGACACTCTATGAAACAATATTAGTGGGGACACTCCAGGTAACACTATTAGTGGGGACACTCCATGTAACACTATTAGTGGGGACACTCCATGTAATACTATTAGGGAGGATACTCCATGTAACAATATTAGTGGGGACACTCCATGTAATACTATTAGTGAGGATACTCCATGTAACACTATTAGTGAGGACACTTCATGTAACACTATTAGTGGGGACACTCCATGTAACATGATTAGTGGGGACACTCCATGTAACACTATTAGCGGGGACACTCCATGTAACACTATTAGCGGGGACACTCCATGTAACACTATTAGCGGGGACACTCCATGTAACACTATTAGCGGGGACACTCCATGTAACACTATTAGCGGGGACACTCCATGTAACACTATTAGTGGGGACACTCCATGTAACACTATTAGTGGGGACACTCCATGTAACAATATTAGTGGGGTCAGTCCATGTAACACTATTAGCGGGAACACTCCATGTAACACTATTAGTGGGGACACTCCATGTAACACTATTAGTGGGGACACTCCATGTAATACTATTATTGTGGACATACCATGTAACACTATTATGTGAGGACGCATCATGTAACACTATTAGTGGGGACACTCCATGAAACAATATTAGTGGGGACACTCCAGGTAACACTATTAGTGGGGACACTCCATGTAACACTATTAGTGGGGACACTCCATGTAACACTATTAGTGGGGACACTCCATGTAACACTATTAGTGGGGACACTTCATGTAACACTATTAGTGGGGACACTTCATGTAATACTATTAGTGGGGACACTCCATGTAACACTATTAGTGGGGACACTCCATGTAACAGTATTAGTGGGGACACTCCAAGTAATACTATTAGTGGGGACACTCCATGTAACAATATTAGTGGGGACACTCCATGTATCACTATTAGTGGGGACACTCCAGGTAACACTATTAGTGGGGACACTCCATGTAACACTATTAGTGGGGACACTCCATGTAACACTATTAGTGGGGACACTCCATGTCACAATATTAGTGGGGACACTCCAAGTAAAACTATTAGTGGGGACACTCCATGTAACACTATTAGTGGGGACACTCCATGTATCACTATTAGTGGGGACACTTCATGTAACAATATTAGTGGGGACACTCCATGTAATACTATTAGCGGGGACACTCCATGTAACAGTATTAGTGAGGATACTCCATGTAACAATATTAGTGGGGTCAGTCCATGTAACACTATTAGCGGGAACACTCCATGAAACACTATTAGTGGGGACACTCCATGTAATACTATTATTGTGGACATACCATGTAACACTATTATGTGAGGACGCATCATGTAACACTATTAGTGGGGACACTCCATGAAACAATATTAGTGGGGACACTCCAGGTAACACTATTAGTGGGGACACTCCATGTAACACTATTAGTGGGGACACTCCATGTAACACTATTAGTGGGGACACTTCATGTAATACTATTAGTGGGGACACTCCATGTAACACTATTAGTGGGGACACTCCATGTAATACTATTAGTGGGGACACTCCATGTAACACTATTAGTGGGGACACTCCATGTAAGACTATTAGTGGGGACACTCCATGTAACACTATTAGTGGGGACACTCCATGTAATACTATTAGTGGGGACACTCCATGTAACACTATTAGTGGGGACACTCCATGTAAGACTATTAGTGGGGACACTCCATGTAACACTATTAGTGGGGACACTCCATGTAATACTATTAGTGGGGACACTCCAAGTAATACTATTAGTGGGGACACTCCATGTAACAATATTAGTGGGGACACTCCATGTATCACTATTAGTGGGGACACTCCAGGTAACACTATTAGTGGGGACACTCCATGTAACACTATTAGTCGGGACACTCCATGTAACACTATTAGTGGGGACACTCCAAGTAAAACTATTAGTGGGGACACTCCATGTAACACTATTAGTGGGGACACTCCATGTATGACTATTAGTGGGGACACTTCATGTAACAATATTAGTGGGGACACTCCATGTAACACTATTAGTGGGGACACTCCATGTAACAATATTAGCGGGGACACTCCATGTAACACTATTAGCGGGGACACTCCATGTAACACTATTAGCGGGGACACTCCATGTAACACTATTAGTGGGGACACTCCATGTAACAATATTAGTGGGGTCAGTCCATGTAACACTATTAGCGGGAACACTCCATGTAACACTATTAGTGGGGACACTCCATGTAACACTATTAGTGGGGACACTCCATGTAATACTATTATTGTGGACATACCATGTAACACTATTATGTGAGGACGCATCATGTAACACTATTAGTGGGGACACTCCATGAAACAATATTAGTGGGGACACTCCAGGTAACACTATTAGTGGGGACACTCCATGTAACACTATTAGTGGGGACACTCCATGTAACACTATTAGTGGGGACACTCCATGTAACACTATTAGTGGGGACACTTCATGTAACACTATTAGTGGGGACACTTCATGTAATACTATTAGTGGGGACACTCCATGTAACACTATTAGTGGGGACACTCCATGTAACAGTATTAGTGGGGACACTCCAAGTAATACTATTAGTGGGGACACTCCATGTAACAATATTAGTGGGGACACTCCATGTATCACTATTAGTGGGGACACTCCAGGTAACACTATTAGTGGGGACACTCCATGTAACACTATTAGTGGGGACACTCCATGTAACACTATTAGTGGGGACACTCCATGTCACAATATTAGTGGGGACACTCCAAGTAAAACTATTAGTGGGGACACTCCATGTAACACTATTAGTGGAGACACTCCATGTATCACTATTAGTGGGGACACTTCATGTAACAATATTAGTGGGGACACTCCATGTAATACTATTAGCGGGGACACTCCATGTAACAGTATTAGTGAGGATACTCCATGTAACACTATTAGTGAGGATACTCCATGTAACAATATTAGTGGGGTCAGTCCATGTAACACTATTAGCGGGAACACTCCATGTAACACTATTAGTGGGGACACTCCATGTATCACTATTAGTGGGGACACTCCAGGTAACACTATTAGTGGGGACACTCCATGTAACACTATTAGTCGGGACACTCCATGTAACACTATTAGTGGGGACACTCCAAGTAAAACTATTAGTGGGGACACTCCATGTAACACTATTAGTGGGGACACTTCATGTAACAATATTAGTGGGGACACTCCATGTAACACTATTAGTGGGGACAGTCCATGTATCACTATTAGTGGGGACACTTCATGTAACAATATTAGTGGGGACACTCCATGTAACACTATTAGTGGGGACACTCCATGTATCACTATTAGTGGGGACACTTCATGTAACAATATTAGTGGGGACACTCCATGTAACACTATTAGTGAGGACACTCCATGTAACACTATTAGCGGGGACACTCCATGTAACACTATTAGCGGGGACACTCCATGTAACACTATTAGCGGGGACACTCCATGTAACACTATTAGTGGGGACACTCCATGTAACAATATTAGTGGGGTCAGTCCATGTAACACTATTAGCGGGAACACTCCATGTAACACTGTTAGTGGGGACACTCCATGTAACACTATTAGTGGGGACACTCCATGTAATACTATTATTGTGGACATACCATGTAACACTATTATGTGAGGACGCATCATGTAACACTATTAGTGGGGACACTCCATGAAACAATATTAGTGGGGACACTCCAGGTAACACTATTAGTGGGGACACTCCATGTAACACTATTAGTGGGGACACTCCATGTAACACTATTAGTGGGGACACTCCATGTAACACTATTAGTGGGGACACTTCATGTAACACTATTAGTGGGGACACTTCATGTAATACTATTAGTGGGGACACTCCATGTAACACTATTAGTGGGGACACTCCATGTAACACTATTAGTGGGGACACTCCAAGTAATACTATTAGTGGGGACACTCCATGTAACAATATTAGTGGGGACACTCCATGTATCACTATTAGTGGGGACACTCCAGGTAACACTATTAGTGGGGACACTCCATGTAACACTATTAGTGGGGACACTCCAAGTAAAACTATTAGTGGGGACACTCCATGTAACACTATTAGTGGGGACACTCCATGTATCACTATTAGTGGGGACACTTCATGTAACAATATTAGTGGGGACACTCCATGTAATACTATTAGCGGGCACACTCCATGTAACAGTATTAGTGAGGATACTCCATGTAACACTATTAGTGAGGATACTCCATGTAACAATATTAGTGGGGTCAGTCCATGTAACACTATTAGCGGGAACACTCCATGTAACACTATTATTGGGGACACTCCATGTATCACTATTAGTGGGGACACTCCAGGTAACACTATTAGTGGGGACACTCCATGTAACACTATTAGTCGGGACACTCCATGTAACACTATTAGTGGGGACGCTCCAAGTAAAACTATTAGTGGGGACACTCCATGTAACACTATTAGTGGGGACACTTCATGTAACAATATTAGTGGGGACACTCCATGTAACACTATTAGTGGGGACACTCCATGTATCACTATTAGTGGGGACACTTCATGTAACAATATTAGTGGGGACACTCCATGTAACACTATTAGTGGGGACACTCCATGTATCACTATTAGTGGGGACACTTCATGTAACAATATTAGTGGGGACACTCCATGTAACACTATTAGTGAGGACACTCCATGTAACACTATTAGCGGGGACACTCCATGTAACACTATTAGCGGGGACACTCCATGTAACACTATTAGCGGGGACACTCCATGTAACACTATTAGTGGGGACACTCCATGTAACACTATTAGTGGGGACACTCCATGTAACACTATTAGTGGGGACACTCCATGTATCACTATTAGTGGGGACACTTCATGTAACAATATTAGTGGGGTCAGTCCATGTAACACTATTAGCGGGGACACTCCATGTAACACTATTAGCGGGGACACTCCATGTAACACTATTAGCGGGGACACTCCATGTAACACTATTAGCGGGGACACTCCATGTAACACTATTAGCGGGGACACTCCATGTAACACTATTAGTGGGGACACTCCATGTAACACTATTAGTGGGGACACTCCATGTAACAATATTAGTGGGGTCAGTCCATGTAACACTATTAGCGGGAACACTCCATGTAACACTATTAGTGGGGACACTCCATGTAACACTATTAGTGGGGACACTCCATGTAATACTATTATTGTGGACATACCATGTAACACTATTATGTGAGGACGCATCATGTAACACTATTAGTGGGGACACTCCATGAAACAATATTAGTGGGGACACTCCAGGTAACACTATTAGTGGGGACACTCCATGTAACACTATTAGTGGGGACACTCCATGTAACACTATTAGTGGGGACACTCCATGTAACACTATTAGTGGGGACACTTCATGTAACACTATTAGTGGGGACACTTCATGTAATACTATTAGTGGGGACACTCCATGTAACACTATTAGTGGGGACACTCCATGTAACACTATTAGTGGGGACACTCCAAGTAATACTATTAGTGGGGACACTCCATGTAATACTATTATTGTGGACATACCATGTAACACTATTATGTGAGGACGCATCATGTAACACTATTAGTGGGGACACTCCATGAAACAATATTAGTGGGGACACTCCAGGTAACACTATTAGTGGGGACACTCCATGTAACACTATTAGTGGGGACACTCCATGTAATACTATTATTGTGGACATACCATGTAACACTATTATGTGAGGACGCATCATGTAACACTATTAGTGGGGACACTCCATGAAACAATATTAGTGGGGACACTCCAGGTAACACTATTAGTGGGGACACTCCATGTAACACTATTAGTGGGGACACTCCATGTAACACTATTAGTGGGGACACTTCATGTAATACTATTAGTGGGGACACTCCATGTAACACTATTAGTGGGGACACTCCATGTAATACTATTAGTGGGGACACTCCATGTAACACTATTAGTGGGGACACTCCATGTAAGACTATTAGTGGGGACACTCCATGTAACACTATTAGTGGGGACACTCCATGTAATACTATTAGTGGGGACACTCCATGTAACACTATTAGTGGGGACACTCCATGTAAGACTATTAGTGGGGACACTCCATGTAACACTATTAGTGGGGACACTCCATGTAATACTATTAGTGGGGACACTCCAAGTAATACTATTAGTGGGGACACTCCATGTAACAATATTAGTGGGGACACTCCATGTATCACTATTAGTGGGGACACTCCAGGTAACACTATTAGTGGGGACACTCCATGTAACACTATTAGTCGGGACACTCCATGTAACACTATTAGTGGGGACACTCCAAGTAAAACTATTAGTGGGGACACTCCATGTAACACTATTAGTGGGGACACTCCATGTATGACTATTAGTGGGGACACTTCATGTAACAATATTAGTGGGGACACTCCATGTAACACTATTAGTGGGGACACTCCATGTAACAATATTAGCGGGGACACTCCATGTAACACTATTAGCGGGGACACTCCATGTAACACTATTAGCGGGGACACTCCATGTAACACTATTAGTGGGGACACTCCATGTAACACTATTAGTGGGGACACTCCATGTAATACTATTATTGTGGACATACCATGTAACACTATTATGTGAGGACGCATCATGTAACACTATTAGTGGGGACACTCCATGAAACAATATTAGTGGGGACACTCCAGGTAACACTATTAGTGGGGACACTCCATGTAACACTATTAGTGGGGACACTCCATGTAACACTATTAGTGGGGACACTCCATGTAACACTATTAGTGGGGACACTTCATGTAACACTATTAGTGGGGACACTTCATGTAATACTATTAGTGGGGACACTCCATGTAACACTATTAGTGGGGACACTCCATGTAACAGTATTAGTGGGGACACTCCAAGTAATACTATTAGTGGGGACACTCCATGTAACAATATTAGTGGGGACACTCCATGTATCACTATTAGTGGGGACACTCCAGGTAACACTATTAGTGGGGACACTCCATGTAACACTATTAGTGGGGACACTCCATGTAACACTATTAGTGGGGACACTCCATGTCACAATATTAGTGGGGACACTCCAAGTAAAACTATTAGTGGGGACACTCCATGTAACACTATTAGTGGAGACACTCCATGTATCACTATTAGTGGGGACACTTCATGTAACAATATTAGTGGGGACACTCCATGTAATACTATTAGCGGGGACACTCCATGTAACAGTATTAGTGAGGATACTCCATGTAACACTATTAGTGAGGATACTCCATGTAACAATATTAGTGGGGTCAGTCCATGTAACACTATTAGCGGGAACACTCCATGTAACACTATTAGTGGGGACACTCCATGTATCACTATTAGTGGGGACACTCCAGGTAACACTATTAGTGGGGACACTCCATGTAACACTATAAGTCGGGACACTCCATGTAACACTATTAGTGGGGACACTCCAAGTAAAACTATTAGTGGGGACACTCCATGTAACACTATTAGTGGGGACACTTCATGTAACAATATTAGTGGGGACACTCCATGTAACACTATTAGTGGGGACACTCCATGTATCACTATTAGTGGGGACACTTCATGTAACAATATTAGTGGGGACACTCCATGTAACACTATTAGTGGGGACACTCCATGTATCACTATTAGTGGGGACACTTCATGTAACAATATTAGTGGGGACACTCCATGTAACACTATTAGTGAGGACACTCCATGTAACACTATTAGCGGGGACACTCCATGTAACACTATTAGCGGGGACACTCCATGTAACACTATTAGCGGGGACACTTCATGTAACACTATTAGTGGGGACACTCCATGTAACAGTATTAGTGGGGACACTCCAAGTAATACTATTAGTGGGGACACTCCATGTAACAATATTAGTGGGGACACTCCATGTATCACTATTAGTGGGGACACTCCAGGTAACACTATTAGTGGGGACACTCCATGTAACACTATTAGTGGGGACACTCCATGTAACACTATTAGTGGGGACACTCCATGTCACAATATTAGTGGGGACACTCCAAGTAAAACTATTAGTGGGGACACTCCATGTAACACTATTAGTGGAGACACTCCATGTATCACTATTAGTGGGGACACTTCATGTAACAATATTAGTGGGGACACTCCATGTAATACTATTAGCGGGGACACTCCATGTAACAGTATTAGTGAGGATACTCCATGTAACACTATTAGTGAGGATACTCCATGTAACAATATTAGTGGGGTCAGTCCATGTAACACTATTAGCGGGAACACTCCATGTAACACTATTAGTGGGGACACTCCATGTATCACTATTAGTGGGGACACTCCAGGTAACACTATTAGTGGGGACACTCCATGTAACACTATTAGTCGGGACACTCCATGTAACACTATTAGTGGGGACACTCCAAGTAAAACTATTAGTGGGGACACTCCATGTAACACTATTAGTGGGGACACTTCATGTAACAATATTAGTGGGGACACTCCATGTAACACTATTAGTGGGGACACTCCATGTATCACTATTAGTGGGGACACTTCATGTAACAATATTAGTGGGGACACTCCATGTAACACTATTAGTGGGGACACTCCATGTATCACTATTAGTGGGGACACTTCATGTAACAATATTAGTGGGGACACTCCATGTAACACTATTAGTGAGGACACTCCATGTAACACTATTAGCGGGGACACTCCATGTAACACTATTAGCGGGGACACTCCATGTAACACTATTAGCGGGGACACTCCATGTAACACTATTAGCGGGGACACTCCATGTAACACTATTAGCGGGGACACTCCATGTAACACTATTAGCGGGGACACTCCATGTAACACTATTAGTGGGGACACTCCATGTAACAATATTAGTGGGGTCAGTCCATGTAACACTATTAGCGGGAACACTCCATGTAACACTGTTAGTGGGGACATTCCATGTAACACTATTAGTGGGGACACTCCATGTAATACTATTATTGTGGACATACCATGTAACACTATTATGTGAGGACGCATCATGTAACACTATTAGTGGGGACACTCCATGAAACAATATTAGTGGGGACACTCCAGGTAACACTATTAGTGGGGACACTCCATGTAACACTATTAGTGGGGACACTCCATGTAACACTATTAGTGGGGACACTCCATGTAACACTATTAGTGGGGACACTTCATGTAACACTATTAGTGGGGACACTTCATGTAATACTATTAGTGGGGACACTCCATGTAACACTATTAGTGGGGACACTCCATGTAACACTATTAGTGGGGACACTCCAAGTAATACTATTAGTGGGGACACTCCATGTAACAATATTAGTGGGGACACTCCATGTATCACTATTAGTGGGGACACTCCAGGTAACACTATTAGTGGGGACACTCCATGTAACACTATTAGTGGGGACACTCCATGTAATACTATTATTGTGGACATACCATGTAACACTATTATGTGAGGACGCATCATGTAACACTATTAGTGGGGACACTCCATGAAACAATATTAGTGGGGACACTCCAGGTAACACTATTAGTGGGGACACTCCATGTAACACTATTAGTGGGGACACTCCATGTAACACTATTAGTGGGGACACTCCATGTAACACTATTAGTGGGGACACTTCATGTAACACTATTAGTGGGGACACTTCATGTAATACTATTAGTGGGGACACTCCATGTAACACTATTAGTGGGGACACTCCATGTAACAGTATTAGTGGGGACACTCCAAGTAATACTATTAGTGGGGACACTCCATGTAACAATATTAGTGGGGACACTCCATGTATCACTATTAGTGGGGACACTCCAGGTAACACTATTAGTGGGGACACTCCATGTAACACTATTAGTGGGGACACTCCATGTAACACTATTAGTGGGGACACTCCATGTCACAATATTAGTGGGGACACTCCAAGTAAAACTATTAGTGGGGACACTCCATGTAACACTATTAGTGGAGACACTCCATGTATCACTATTAGTGGGGACACTTCATGTAACAATATTAGTGGGGACACTCCATGTAATACTATTAGCGGGGACACTCCATGTAACAGTATTAGTGAGGATACTCCATGTAACACTATTAGTGAGGATACTCCATGTAACAATATTAGTGGGGTCAGTCCATGTAACACTATTAGCGGGAACACTCCATGTAACACTATTAGTGGGGACACTCCATGTATCACTATTAGTGGGGACACTCCAGGTAACACTATTAGTGGGGACACTCCATGTAACACTATTAGTCGGGACACTCCATGTAACACTATTAGTGGGGACACTCCAAGTAAAACTATTAGTGGGGACACTCCATGTAACACTATTAGTGGGGACACTTCATGTAACAATATTAGTGGGGACACTCCATGTAACACTATTAGTGGGGACACTCCATGTATCACTATTAGTGGGGACACTTCATGTAACAATATTAGTGGGGACACTCCATGTAACACTATTAGTGGGGACACTCCATGTATCACTATTAGTGGGGACACTTCATGTAACAATATTAGTGGGGACACTCCATGTAACACTATTAGTGAGGACACTCCATGTAACACTATTAGCGGGGACACTCCATGTAACACTATTAGCGGGGACACTCCATGTAACACTATTAGCGGGGACACTCCATGTAACACTATTAGTGGGGACACTCCATGTAACAATATTAGTGGGGTCAGTCCATGTAACACTATTAGCGGGAACACTCCATGTAACACTGTTAGTGGGGACACTCCATGTAACACTATTAGTGGGGACACTCCATGTAATACTATTATTGTGGACATACCATGTAACACTATTATGTGAGGACGCATCATGTAACACTATTAGTGGGGACACTCCATGAAACAATATTAGTGGGGACACTCCAGGTAACACTATTAGTGGGGACACTCCATGTAACACTATTAGTGGGGACACTCCATGTAACACTATTAGTGGGGACACTCCATGTAACACTATTAGTGGGGACACTTCATGTAACACTATTAGTGGGGACACTTCATGTAATACTATTAGTGGGGACACTCCATGTAACACTATTAGTGGGGACACTCCATGTAACAGTATTAGTGGGGACACTCCAAGTAATACTATTAGTGGGGACACTCCATGTAACAATATTAGTGGGGACACTCCATGTATCACTATTAGTGGGGACACTCCAGGTAACACTATTAGTGGGGACACTCCATGTAACACTATTAGTGGGGACACTCCATGTAACACTATTAGTGGGGACACTCCATGTCACAATATTAGTGGGGACACTCCAAGTAAAACTATTAGTGGGGACACTCCATGTAACACTATTAGTGGAGACACTCCATGTATCACTATTAGTGGGGACACTTCATGTAACAATATTAGTGGGGACACTCCATGTAATACTATTAGCGGGGACACTCCATGTAACAGTATTAGTGAGGATACTCCATGTAACACTATTAGATAGGATACTCCATGTAACAATATTAGTGGGGTCAGTCCATGTAACACTATTAGCGGGAACACTCCATGTAACACTATTAGTGGGGACACTCCATGTATCACTATTAGTGGGGACACTCCAGGTAACACTATTAGTGGGGACACTCCAGGTAACACTATTAGTCGGGACACTCCATGTAACACTATTAGTGGGGACACTCCAAGTAAAACTATTAGTGGGGACACTCCATGTAACACTATTAGTGGGGACACTTCATGTAACAATATTAGTGGGGACACTCCATGTAACACTATTAGTGGGGACACTCCATGTATCACTATTAGTGGGGACACTTCATGTAACAATATTAGTGGGGACACTCCATGTAACACTATTAGTGGGGACACTCCATGTATCACTATTAGTGGGGACACTTCATGTAACAATATTAGTGGGGACACTCCATGTAACACTATTAGTGAGGACACTCCATGTAACACTATTAACGGGGACACTCCATGTAACACTATTAGCGGGGACACTCCATGTAACACTATTAGCGGGGACACTCCATGTAACACTATTAGTGGGGACACTCCATGTAACAATATTAGTGGGGTCAGTCCATGTAACACTATTAGCGGGAACACTCCATGTAACACTGTTAGTGGGGACACTCCATGTAACACTATTAGTGGGGACACTCCATGTAATACTATTATTGTGGACATACCATGTAACACTATTATGTGAGGACGCATCATGTAACACTATTAGTGGGGACACTCCATGAAACAATATTAGTGGGGACACTCCAGGTAACACTATTAGTGGGGACACTCCATGTAACACTATTAGTGGGGACACTCCATGTAACACTATTAGTGGGGACACTCCATGTAACACTATTAGTGGGGACACTTCATGTAACACTATTAGTGGGGACACTTCATGTAATACTATTAGTGGGGACACTCCATGTAACACTATTAGTGGGGACACTCCATGTAACACTATTAGTGGGGACACTCCAAGTAATACTATTAGTGGGGACACTCCATGTAACAATATTAGTGGGGACACTCCATGTATCACTATTAGTGGGGACACTCCAGGTAACACTATTAGTGGGGACACTCCATGTAACACTATTAGTGGGGACACTCCAAGTAAAACTATTAGTGGGGACACTCCATGTCACAATATTAGTGGGGACACTCCAAGTAAAACTATTAGTGGGGACACTCCATGTAACACTATTAGTGGGGACACTCCATGTATCACTATTAGTGGGGACACTTCATGTAACAATATTAGTGGGGACACTCCATGTAATACTATTAGCGGAGACACTCCATGTAACAGTATTAGTGAGGATACTCCATGTAACACTATTAGTGAGGATACTCCATGTAACAATATTAGTGGGGTCAGTCCATGTAACACTATTAGCGGGAACACTCCATGTAACACTATTAGTGAGGACACTCCATGTAACACTATTAGCGGGGACACTCCATGTAACACTATTAGCGGGGACACTCCATGTAACACTATTAGCGGGGACACTCCATGTAACACTATTAGCGGGGACACTCCATGTAACACTATTAGCGGGGACACTCCATGTAACACTATTAGCGGGGACACTCCATGTAACACTATTAGTGGGGACACTCCATGTAACAATATTAGTGGGGTCAGTCCATGTAACACTATTAGCGGGAACACTCCATGTAACACTGTTAGTGGGGACATTCCATGTAACACTATTAGTGGGGACACTCCATGTAATACTATTATTGTGGACATACCATGTAACACTATTATGTGAGGACGCATCATGTAACACTATTAGTGGGGACACTCCATGAAACAATATTAGTGGGGACACTCCAGGTAACACTATTAGTGGGGACACTCCATGTAACACTATTAGTGGGGACACTCCATGTAACACTATTAGTGGGGACACTCCATGTAACACTATTAGTGGGGACACTTCATGTAACACTATTAGTGGGGACACTTCATGTAATACTATTAGTGGGGACACTCCATGTAACACTATTAGTGGGGACACTCCATGTAACACTATTAGTGGGGACACTCCAAGTAATACTATTAGTGGGGACACTCCATGTAACAATATTAGTGGGGACACTCCATGTATCACTATTAGTGGGGACACTCCAGGTAACACTATTAGTGGGGACACTCCATGTAACACTATTAGTGGGGACACTCCATGTAATACTATTATTGTGGACATACCATGTAACACTATTATGTGAGGACGCATCATGTAACACTATTAGTGGGGACACTCCATGAAACAATATTAGTGGGGACACTCCAGGTAACACTATTAGTGGGGACACTCCATGTAACACTATTAGTGGGGACACTCCATGTAACACTATTAGTGGGGACACTCCATGTAACACTATTAGTGGGGACACTTCATGTAACACTATTAGTGGGGACACTTCATGTAATACTATTAGTGGGGACACTCCATGTAACACTATTAGTGGGGACACTCCATGTAACAGTATTAGTGGGGACACTCCAAGTAATACTATTAGTGGGGACACTCCATGTAACAATATTAGTGGGGACACTCCATGTATCACTATTAGTGGGGACACTCCAGGTAACACTATTAGTGGGGACACTCCATGTAACACTATTAGTGGGGACACTCCATGTAACACTATTAGTGGGGACACTCCATGTCACAATATTAGTGGGGACACTCCAAGTAAAACTATTAGTGGGGACACTCCATGTAACACTATTAGTGGAGACACTCCATGTATCACTATTAGTGGGGACACTTCATGTAACAATATTAGTGGGGACACTCCATGTAATACTATTAGCGGGGACACTCCATGTAACAGTATTAGTGAGGATACTCCATGTAACACTATTAGTGAGGATACTCCATGTAACAATATTAGTGGGGTCAGTCCATGTAACACTATTAGCGGGAACACTCCATGTAACACTATTAGTGGGGACACTCCATGTATCACTATTAGTGGGGACACTCCAGGTAACACTATTAGTGGGGACACTCCATGTAACACTATTAGTCGGGACACTCCATGTAACACTATTAGTGGGGACACTCCAAGTAAAACTATTAGTGGGGACACTCCATGTAACACTATTAGTGGGGACACTTCATGTAACAATATTAGTGGGGACACTCCATGTAACACTATTAGTGGGGACACTCCATGTATCACTATTAGTGGGGACACTTCATGTAACAATATTAGTGGGGACACTCCATGTAACACTATTAGTGGGGACACTCCATGTATCACTATTAGTGGGGACACTTCATGTAACAATATTAGTGGGGACACTCCATGTAACACTATTAGTGAGGACACTCCATGTAACACTATTAGCGGGGACACTCCATGTAACACTATTAGCGGGGACACTCCATGTAACACTATTAGCGGGGACACTCCATGTAACACTATTAGTGGGGACACTCCATGTAACAATATTAGTGGGGTCAGTCCATGTAACACTATTAGCGGGAACACTCCATGTAACACTGTTAGTGGGGACACTCCATGTAACACTATTAGTGGGGACACTCCATGTAATACTATTATTGTGGACATACCATGTAACACTATTATGTGAGGACGCATCATGTAACACTATTAGTGGGGACACTCCATGAAACAATATTAGTGGGGACACTCCAGGTAACACTATTAGTGGGGACACTCCATGTAACACTATTAGTGGGGACACTCCATGTAACACTATTAGTGGGGACACTCCATGTAACACTATTAGTGGGGACACTTCATGTAACACTATTAGTGGGGACACTTCATGTAATACTATTAGTGGGGACACTCCATGTAACACTATTAGTGGGGACACTCCATGTAACAGTATTAGTGGGGACACTCCAAGTAATACTATTAGTGGGGACACTCCATGTAACAATATTAGTGGGGACACTCCATGTATCACTATTAGTGGGGACACTCCAGGTAACACTATTAGTGGGGACACTCCATGTAACACTATTAGTGGGGACACTCCATGTAACACTATTAGTGGGGACACTCCATGTCACAATATTAGTGGGGACACTCCAAGTAAAACTATTAGTGGGGACACTCCATGTAACACTATTAGTGGAGACACTCCATGTATCACTATTAGTGGGGACACTTCATGTAACAATATTAGTGGGGACACTCCATGTAATACTATTAGCGGGGACACTCCATGTAACAGTATTAGTGAGGATACTCCATGTAACACTATTAGTTAGGATACTCCATGTAACAATATTAGTGGGGTCAGTCCATGTAACACTATTAGCGGGAACACTCCATGTAACACTATTAGTGGGGACACTCCATGTATCACTATTAGTGGGGACACTCCAGGTAACACTATTAGTGGGGACACTCCAGGTAACACTATTAGTCGGGACACTCCATGTAACACTATTAGTGGGGACACTCCAAGTAAAACTATTAGTGGGGACACTCCATGTAACACTATTAGTGGGGACACTTCATGTAACAATATTAGTGGGGACACTCCATGTAACACTATTAGTGGGGACACTCCATGTATCACTATTAGTGGGGACACTTCATGTAACAATATTAGTGGGGACACTCCATGTAACACTATTAGTGGGGACACTCCATGTATCACTATTAGTGGGGACACTTCATGTAACAATATTAGTGGGGACACTCCATGTAACACTATTAGTGAGGACACTCCATGTAACACTATTAACGGGGACACTCCATGTAACACTATTAGCGGGGACACTCCATGTAACACTATTAGCGGGGACACTCCATGTAACACTATTAGTGGGGACACTCCATGTAACAATATTAGTGGGGTCAGTCCATGTAACACTATTAGCGGGAACACTCCATGTAACACTGTTAGTGGGGACACTCCATGTAACACTATTAGTGGGGACACTCCATGTAATACTATTATTGTGGACATACCATGTAACACTATTATGTGAGGACGCATCATGTAACACTATTAGTGGGGACACTCCATGAAACAATATTAGTGGGGACACTCCAGGTAACACTATTAGTGGGGACACTCCATGTAACACTATTAGTGGGGACACTCCATGTAACACTATTAGTGGGGACACTCCATGTAACACTATTAGTGGGGACACTTCATGTAACACTATTAGTGGGGACACTTCATGTAATACTATTAGTGGGGACACTCCATGTAACACTATTAGTGGGGACACTCCATGTAACACTATTAGTGGGGACACTCCAAGTAATACTATTAGTGGGGACACTCCATGTAACAATATTAGTGGGGACACTCCATGTATCACTATTAGTGGGGACACTCCAGGTAACACTATTAGTGGGGACACTCCATGTAACACTATTAGTGGGGACACTCCAAGTAAAACTATTAGTGGGGACACTCCATGTCACAATATTAGTGGGGACACTCCAAGTAAAACTATTAGTGGGGACACTCCATGTAACACTATTAGTGGGGACACTCCATGTATCACTATTAGTGGGGACACTTCATGTAACAATATTAGTGGGGACACTCCATGTAATACTATTAGCGGAGACACTCCATGTAACAGTATTAGTGAGGATACTCCATGTAACACTATTAGTGAGGATACTCCATGTAACAATATTAGTGGGGTCAGTCCATGTAACACTATTAGCGGGAACACTCCATGTAACACTATTATTGGGGACGATCCATGTATCACTATTAGTGGGGACACTCCAGGTAACACTATTAGTGGGGACACTCCATGTAACACTATTAGTCGGGACACTCCATGTAACACTATTAGTGGGGACACTCCAAGTAAAACTATTAGTGGGGACACTCCATGTAACACTATTAGTGGGGACACTTCATGTAACAATATTAGTGGGGACACTCCATGTAACACTATTAGTGGGGACACTCCATGTATCACTATTAGTGGGGACACTTCATGTAACAATATTAGTGGGGACACTCCATGTAACACTATTAGTGGGGACACTCCATGTATCACTATTAGTGGGGACACTTCATGTAACAATATTAGTGGGGACACTCCATGTAACACTATTAGTGAGGACACTCCATGTAACACTATTAGCGGGGACACTCCATGTAACACTATTAGCGGGGACACTCCATGTAACACTATTAGCGGGGACACTCCATGTAACACTATTAGTGGGGACACTCCATGTAACAATATTAGTGGGGTCAGTCCATGTAACACTATTAGCGGGAACACTCCATGTAACACTGTTAGTGGGGACACTCCATGTAACACTATTAGTGGGGACACTCCATGTAATACTATTATTGTGGACATACCATGTAACACTATTATGTGAGGACGCATCATGTAACACTATTAGTGGGGACACTCCATGTAACACTATTAGTGGGGACACTCCATGTAACACTATTAGTGGGGACACTCCATGTAACACTATTAGTGGGGACACTTCATGTAACACTATTAGTGGGGACACTTCATGTAATACTATTAGTGGGGACACTCCATGTAACACTATTAGTGGGGACACTCCATGTAACACTATTAGTGGGGACACTCCAAGTAATACTATTAGTGGGGACACTCCATGTAACAATATTAGTGGGGACACTCCATGTATCACTATTAGTGGGGACACTCCAGGTAACACTATTAGTGGGGACACTCCATGTAACACTATTAGTGGGGACACTCCATGTAACACTATTAGTGGGGACACTCCATGTCACAATATTAGTGGGGACACTCCAAGTAAAACTATTAGTGGGGACACTCCATGTAACACTATTAGTGGGGACACTCCATGTATCACTATTAGTGGGGACACTTCATGTAACAATATTAGTGGGGACACTCCATGTAATACTATTAGCGGGGACACTCCATGTAACAGTATTAGTGAGGATACTCCATGTAACACTATTAGTGAGGATACTCCATGTAACAATATTAGTGGGGTCAGTCCATGTAACACTATTAGCGGGAACACTCCATGTAACACTATTAGTGGGGACACTCCATGTAATACTATTATTGTGGACATACCATATAACACTATTATGTGAGGACGCATCATGTAACACTATTAGTGGGGACACTCCATGAAACAATATTAGTGGGGACACTCCAGGTAACACTATTAGTGGGGACACTCCATGTAACACTATTAGTGGGGACACTCCATGTAACACTATTAGTGGGGACACTTCATGTAATACTATTAGTGGGGACACTCCATGTAACACTATTAGTGGGGACACTCCATGTAACACTATTAGTGGGGACACTCCATGTAACACTATTAGTGGGGACACTCCATGTAAGACTATTAGTGGGGACACTCCATGTAACACTATTAGTGGGGACACTCCATGTAATACTATTAGTGGGGACACTCCATGTAACACTATTAGTGGGGACACTCCATGTAAGACTATTAGTGGGGACACTCCATGTAACACTATTAGTGGGGACACTCCATGTAATACTATTAGTGGGGACACTCCAAGTAATACTATTAGTGGGGACACTCCATGTAACAATATTAGTGGGGACACTCCATGTAACACTATTAGTGGGGACACTCCATGTAACACTATTAGTGGGGACACTCCAGGTAACACTATTAGTGGGGACACTCCATGTAACACTATTAGTCGGGACACTCCATGTAACACTATTAGTGGGGACACTCCAAGTAAAACTATTAGTGGGGACACTCCATGTAACACTATTAGTGGGGACACTTCATGTAACAATATTAGTGGGGACACTCCATGTAACACTATTAGTGGGGACACTCCATGTAACACTATTAGTGGGGACACTCCATGTAACACTATTAGTGGGGACACTCCATGTATCACTATTAGTGGGGACACTTCATGTAACAATATTAGTGGGGACACTCCATGTAACACTATTAGTGGGGACACTCCATGTAACACTATTAGTGGGGACACTCCATGTAACACTATTAGTGGGGACACTCCATGTAACACTATTAGTGGGGACACTCCATGTATCACTATTAGTGGGGACACTTCATGTAACAATATTAGTGGGGACACTCCATGTAACACTGTTAGTGGGGACACTCCATGTATCACTATTAGTGGGGACACGTCATGTAACAATATTAGTGGGGACACTCCATGTAACACTATTAGTGAGGACACTCCATGTAACACTATTAGCGGGGACACTCCATGTAACACTATTAGTGGGGACACTCCATGTAACACTACTAGTGGGGACACTCCATGTATCTTTATTAGTGAGGACACTCCATGTAACACTATTAGTGGGGACACTCCATGTATCACTATTAGTGGGGACACTCCATGTAACACTATTAGCGGGGACACTCCATGTAACACTATTAGTGGGGACACTCCATGTAACACTACTAGTGGGGACACTCCATGTATCTCTATTAGTGAGGACACTCCATGTAACACTATTAGTGAGGACACTCCATGTAACACTATTAGTGGGGACACTCCAGGTAACACTATTAGCGGGGACACTCCATGTAATACTATTAGTGGAGACACTCCATGTAACACCCTTAGGGTGCATTCAGGGGTGAACCATGGCTTTCTGCCGCCTGAAGCGGACGTCAGAACCCCCCGAAGGAGGGGGCGGAGCCGAGCGGAGGGGTGGGGCTGAGCGGAGCGATCGTCTTTAGCAGGCAGGGAGCAGGCGCAGAGAGGACCTGCTCTGTGCCTGAGCGTGAGGGGCGGCCGCTGGAGCAGTGCTGCTCCAGCGACCTCCCCAATCCACCGCTCAGTGACGGTGACCCTAAGCCAGTCCAGGACAGCTTGACCTGGTCTGGCTTAGGTCAGCAAAAATGCCGCCCTCCCCATGGCCCTGGCATAGCGCTGCCTGAAGTGGTCGCTTCAGGTCGCCTCATGGGAGGTGCGGCACTGGGTGCATTCACACGATATCTTCTGGCTCATATTTTGGCATGTAGACGCCTACGGAGCTTTTGCGGGCCGTATACGCTCCCATTGATTTAAATGGAGCCGGGACCATATACTCGGCGCTATTTTGTGGTCGTGATTTTGCGGCGGCCGCAAAATAGCGCCGCGTATACGGTCCCGGCTCCCATTGAAATCAATGGGAGTGTATACGGCCCACAAAAGCTCCCGCGGCGTCTACGTGCCAAATTACGAGCCAAAAGACATTGTGTGAATGCACCTTTAGTGGGGCTTAAAAACAAACAGACAGCAAGCACTGAGCAGTACATAGTGTAATACTGTTGGACAGTAGGTAGATTTGAATGAACTAAATCTATTCTTTAACAGATTTGATCATCCTCCCCATGCCAGGGCCCCACCTTCACCTGCTTGCTAAAACCAATCCAGTTCCCTTTGTACCCAGATGCCATCTGGGTACAATCTGATCTTCACGGAGTCTCAGGTGTGTAGGGAAGTGTGAGAAGGAGCTATCGGAGACCCTCCCTCCCAAACGCGGTCAGGCTGTATAATCTACATCAGGCCAATTGATGATCACTCCGCACAGAGAACTAAATGCTCCTGAAGTCTTTCTCTTCAAAAACAGCTGGGAGGATTAATGAGTAAAAGGTATGTTTGTGATAGCATTTCTAAAGCCTATGCAAATATACGCTTACTTAAAAAATCACTGGAGACAATGATAGAATCCTTTTAATGAACATTCCAGGTTCTACTATTAATGAGGACATTCTCGTTAGTAATTAGACATGAGCGAACACTATTCGGAACAGCCATTCCGAATAGCACGCTCCCATAGAAATGAATGGAAGCGGTTGGCTGCAGACTTTGCCAGCGGCCGGTCGCTTAACCCCCCATGTGCCGGCTGCGTCCATTCATTTCTATGGGAGCGTGCTATTCGGAATGGCTGTTCCGAATAGTGTTCGTTCATATCCATTAGTAATATCAACTTTCTGACAGTACGAGGCTATGTTCGGATACAGTTAGACAAGGAGTTCCCCAGTGATGATGCCTGGCTGTTAGACCCATCCTTCTAATGGTGGGAAGATGTCAGTGCCGAAACTAATGGCACCGACATCTCCAACCCCTGGGCACATACTAGGAAAACCGACAGTTCGCTTTATTCAGTACACTGTCAGATTCCAAGCAGTAATTAAAATTGCAGATTGATGATCTACATAATGAGCACAGCTGGTACAGAAAATGCAAAGCAAGGTAATGTCCCGCACTTCATAATAACGTCCACAAGATGTCAGCAAAACCTTTATTTCCAAGTCTCATCACCAACATAACAAAAAGTTTGGATTGGGTTTGAAATCAACAGAAAGCTATAAACAGTCTTCTTATATACCAAATGTGTATATCATGAGAAATGGCATAATCAGAGTAAGAGTAAAAGTTTGAGACCGATATGGAGAGTACACCTACTAATACCAACGATTTAATGTTTTAAGTAATAAAAAAACAAAACATTCAAACCAATGTTCTATATATCACCAGAGGAGTCAGATACTCCAGAGCTGCACTCACTATTCTGCTGGTACAGTCACTGTGTACATATATTACATTGCTTATCCTGTATTATACTCCAGAGCTGCGCTCACTATTCTGCTGGTACAGTCACTGTGTATATACATTACATTACTTATCCTGTATTATACTCCAGAGCTGCGCTCACTATTCTGCTGGTACAGTCACTGTGTACATACATTACATTACTTATCCTGTATTACAGTATACTCCAAAGCTGCACTCACTATTCTGCTGGTGCAGTCACTGTGTACATACATTACATTACTTATCCTGTATTATACTCCAGAGCTGCGATCACTATTCTGCTGGTGCAGTCACTGTATACATACATTACATTACTTATCCTGTATTATACTCCAGAGCTGTGCTCACTATTCTGCTGGTACAGTCACTGTGTACATACATTACATTACTTATCCTGTATTATACTCCAGAGCTGCGATCACTATTCTGCTGGTGCAGTCACTGTATACATACATTACATTACTTAACCTGTATTATACTCCAGAGCTGCGCTCACTATTCTGCTGGTACAGTCACTGCGTACATACATTACATTACTTATCCTGTATTATACTCCAGAGCTGCGCTCACTATTCTGCTGGTACAGTCACTGCGTACATACATTACATTACTTATCCTGTATTATACTCCAGAGCTGCGCTCACTATTCTGCTGGTACAGTCACTGTGTACATACATTACATTACTTATCCTGTATTATACTCCAGAGCTGCGCTCACTATTCTGCTGGTACAGTCACTGTGTACATACATTACATTACTTATCCTGTATTATACTCCAGAGCTGCGCTCACTATTCTGCTGGTGCAGCACTGTGTACATACATTACATTACTTAACCTGTATTATACTCCAGAGCTGCGCTCACTATTCTGCTGGTACAGTCACTGTGTACATACATTACATTACTTATCCTGTATTATACTCCAGAGCTGTGCTCACTATTCTGCTGGTACAGTCACTGTGTACATACATTACATTACTTAACCTGTATTATTCTCCAGAGCTGCGCTCACTATTCTTCTGGTACAGTCACTGCGTACATACATTACATTACTTATCCTGTATTATACTCCAGAGCTGCGCTCACTATTCTGCCGGTGCAGTCACTGTGTACATACATTACATTACTTATCCTGTATTATACTCCAGAGCTGCGCTCACTATTCTGCCGGTGCAGTCACTGTGTACATACATTACATTACTTATCCTGTATTATACTCCAGAGCTGCGCTCACTATTCTGCCGGTACAGTCACTGTGTACGTACATTACATTAC
The DNA here is from genome assembly GCF_031893055.1 of Leptodactylus fuscus. Classification (NCBI taxonomy): domain Eukaryota; kingdom Metazoa; phylum Chordata; class Amphibia; order Anura; family Leptodactylidae; genus Leptodactylus; species Leptodactylus fuscus. The sequence goes on along the minus strand of NC_134268.1, from coordinate 217,633,233 downwards.
TTATCCTGTATTATACTCCAGAGCTGCGCTCATTATTCTGCTGGTACAGTCACTGTATACATACATTACATTACTTATCCTGTATTATACTCCAGAGCTGCGATCACTATTCTGCTGGTGCAGTCACTGTATACATACATTACATTACTTATCCTGTATTATACTCCAGAGCTGTGCTCACTATTCTGCTGGTACAGTCACTGTGTACATACATTACATTACTTATCCTGTATTATACTCCAGAGCTGTGCTCACTATTCTGCTGGTACAGTCACTGTGTACATACATTACATTACTTATCCTGTATTATACTCCAAAGCTGCACTCACTATTCTGCTGGTGCAGTCACTGTGTATATACATTACATTACTTAACCTGTATTATACTCCAGAGCTGCGCTCACTATTCTGCTGGTACAGTCACTGCGTACATACATTACATTACTTATCCTGTATTATACTCCAGAGCTGCGCTCACTATTCTGCTGGTACAGTCACTGCGTACATACATTACATTACTTATCCTGTATTATACTCCAGAGCTGCGCTCACTATTCTGCTGGTACAGTCACTGCGTACATACATTACATTACTTATCCTGTATTATACTCCAGAGCTGCGCTCACTATTCTGCTGGTACAGTCACTGTGTACATACATTACATTACTTATCCTGTATTATACTCCAGAGCTGCGCTCACTATTCTGCTGGTGCAGTCACTGTGTACATACATTACATTACTTATCCTGTATTATACTCCAGAGCTGCGCTCACTATTCTGCCGGTGCAGTCACTGTGTACATACATTACATTACTTATCCTGTATTATACTCCAGAGCTGCGCTCACTATTCTGCCGGTGCAGTCACTGTGTACATACATTACATTACTTATCCTGTATTATACTCCAGAGCTGCGCTCACTATTCTGCCGGTACAGTCACTGTGTACATACATTACATTACTTATCCTGTATTATACTCCAGAGCTGCGCTCACTATTCTGCCGGTACAGTCACTGTGTACATACATTACATTACTTATCCTGTATTATACTCCAGAGCTGCGCTCATTATTCTGCCGGTGCAGTCACTGTGTATATACATTACATTACTTATCCTGTATTATACTCCAGAGCTGCGCTCATTATTCTGCTGGTGCAGTCACTGTATACATACATTACATTACTTATCCTGTATTATACTCCAGAGCTGCGCTCACTATTCTGCTGGTACAGTCACTGTGTACATACATTACATTACTTATCCTGTATTATACTCCAGAGCTGCGCTCACTATTCTGCTGGTACAGTCACTGTGTACATACATTACATTACTTATCCTGTATTATACTCCAGAGCTGCGCTCACTATTCTGCCAGTACAGTCACTGTGTACATACATTACATTACTTATCCTGTATTATACTCCAGAGCTGCGCTCATTATTCTGCCGGTGCAGTCACTGTGTATATACATTACATTACTTATCCTGTATTATACGCCAGAGCTGCGCTCATTATTCTGCTGGTGCAGTCACTGTATACATACATTACATTACTTATCCTGTATTATACTCCAGAGCTGCGCTCACTATTCTGCCGGTACAGTCACTGTGTACATACATTACATTACTTATCCTGTATTATACTCCAGAGCTGCACTCACTATTCTGCTGGTGCAGTCACTGTATACATACATTACATTACTTATCCTGTATTATACTCCAGAGCTGCGCTCACTATTCTGCCGGTGCAGTCACTGTGTACATACATTACATTACTTATCCTGTATTATACTCCAGAGCTGCGCTCACTATTCTGCTGGTACAGTCACTGTATACATACATTACATTACTTATCCTGTATTATACTCCAGAGCTGCGCTCACTATTCTGCCGGTGCAGTCACTGTGTACATACATTACATTACTTATCCTGTATTATACTCCAGAGCTGCGCTCACTATTCTGCTGGTACAGTCACTGTATACATACATTACATTACTTATCCTGTATTATACTCCAGAGCTGCGCTCACTATTCTGCCGGTGCAGTCACTGTGTACATACATTACATTACTTATCCTGTATTATACTCCAGAGCTGCGCTCACTATTCTGCCGGTACAGTCACTGTGTACATACATTACATTACTTATCCTGTATTATACTCCAGAGCTGCACTCACTATTCTGCTGGTGCAGTCACTGTATACATACATTACATTACTTATCCTGTATTATACTCCAGAGCTGCGCTCACTATTCTGCCGGTGCAGTCACTGTGTACATACATTACATTACTTATCCTGTATTATACTCCAGAGCTGCGCTCACTATTCTGCTGGTACAGTCACTGTATACATACATTACATTAGTTATCCTGTATTATACTCCAGAGCTGCGCTCACTATTCTGCCGGTGCAGTCACTGTGTACATACATTACATTACTTATCCTGTATTATACTCCAGAGCTGTGCTCACTATTCTGCCGGTGCAGTCACTGTGTACATACATTACATTACTTATCCTGTATTATACTCCAGAGCTGCGCTCACTATTCTGCCGGTGCAGTCACTGTGTACATACATTACATTACTTATCCTGTATTATACTCCAGAGCTGTGCTCACTATTCTGCTGGTACAGTCACTGTATACATACATTACATTACTTATCCTGTATTATACTCCAGAGCTGCGCTCACTATTCTGCTGGTACAGTCACTGTGTACATACATTACATTACTTATACTGTATTATACTCCAGAGCTGCACTCACTATTCTGCTGGTACAGTCACTGTATACATACATTACATTACTTATCCTGTATTATACTCCAGAGCTGCGCTCACTATTCTGCTGGTACAGTCACTGTGTACATACATTACATTACTTATACTGTATTATACTCCAGAGCTGCGCTCACTATTCTGCTGGTACAGTCACTGTATACATACATTACATTACTTATCCTGTATTATACCCCAGAGCTGCGCCCACTATTCTGCTGGTGCAGTCACTGTGTACATACATTACATTACTTATGTCACACTATAGGACACTGCGATGTCACCTTGTTCTGGGGTTCTGGCAGTTACACCAGTGGTAGACAATGACCTCTGACCCTCCCCCTTTAGATCTCTTTTAGTGTTTTATGGGAAATTTTCCAATTTTTTGTCTCAGAATCTCCTGAATGACGTTGTCTGTCTCATTAACCAAAGCAGGTGAGGGCCAATAAATATCACCGCAGCGATGCTTCACCTCCACAACACATAGACATGTGAGATCCAGAGGGTGACCCTGAAGAACAGACAACAATGCCTGGAAACAGCCATATCCTGTTATGGTGCAGCAGATACGAGTGCGCGGTATAGCAGTGTTATTGTAATGAAGCTTCTCTGTAGTAAACACAAAGTGCTTGTAGTAAATAAACGAAACTGCACATCACTATACACCAATCCCTGACAACTCACTATACAAATCCTCTGTGCCTGGGACAGCTGGGTGACAATATGGCTTCGATTATAAATCCATTAATAGGCCCCAGCTTTGCCCAATAACCTAATATCTCCTTATACCGCATTGTGCGTCCTTGCGTCACATTGTGGGAAGATTTGCAGGTACTATTCCGTTATCGGGCCAGCAGCAGCGCATTTCAGCACCAGCTTTCGGGACAGCAGTTCAGTTCAGCAGCGGGAATTACAATGACATCCGAGGACTGCTGGCCCGATGCTTGTGCCCAGTAGCCAGTACATCAATGACCCCCCCTCCATCTCCTCCTCCTTCCAGTGCTGCCCCCCAGCTCTCCTTACATCTACCCCGTACCCTCTCCCCGCCACATGACTAAGCCGATGCTGGCCCGATGATAGAGGCCGTGCTTGTGTGTAGTAGGCAGTACATCGATCGATGCCCTCATCCTCCTCTTCCTTCCAGTGCTGCCCCCCAGCTCTTCTTACATCTGCCCCGTACCCTCTCCCTGTAATAGGCCTCACCGTAAATCTTGAGCAATGAATGCTACTAGATAGCCGCCGGACGCTGCAGAAAGTTTGTCCCTCCGGCTCGCTGTAGCTCACCGTTCCTATAGTCGGCGTGTTTCTTGTCAGGGCCTGGATTGAGCCCCGGTGTCTTTCCTTTCGGTCTCGGTACTAGCGCTGAGGTGAGGCCTAGTCGTGTGGCGGGGAGAGGGTACGGGGAAGATGTAAGGAGAGCTGGGGGGCAGCACTGGCAGGAGGAGAAGGATGGGGGAGGGGGGTCATCGATGTACTGGTTACTGGGCACAAGCATCGGGCCAGCAGTCCTCGGATGTCATTGTAATTCCCGCTGCTGAACTGCTGTCCCGAAAGCTGCTGCTGAACTGCGCTGCTGCTGGCCCGATAACGGAATAGTACCGATTTGCAATTTCTTCACAGAAAGGAATGGCTGTTTTCGGTTCATAAAACGATTCATATCAGTGAATGGCTTTGTGCGCATGCGCCCATTAAAGTCTATAGGATATTGTGCATGCGCAGCTGGGGCAGTGCTCCTTAGCTTCACCATAAATGTGCCTGAATTCCAAGAGCACCAGGAGCCGGACATGGATATTTGGGACACATCTTTTAATATCTCATGACATATTGAGTCATGGCGTTTCCAAGACACATGCGCACGCGGTGTGGCTCCAAAATCTCTGGCCAAAAAGTCCTGAAAGTTCGATCAGTTTTTAAAGAATGGACACCCAATGTATTACAAGTTAATGGGGTTCATCAAACTCGTACAAAAGAACGGCTGACACTAGTGTGATCCTCACGTACGGCGGTATGGAGAGGCCCCAGGCGGTGTTATATAGCAGGTATCCGCCCATAGGTATACCTCCCAACTGTAAGGGACTCAGCGGGACAGTTATGGGTGTTTTATAATGTCGGGGGCCACATGGAGAGGGAAATAACAGATACATGGCATGGGGCGTTATATTGTGGGCCCATAATGATGGGTGGCATTTAAGGTTGAGCCTTTCTTGAGATTTGGGGATCGATTTTAAAATCCGATTTTCGATCATTTTCCAACCGATCCCGATCGTGAAATTTGCTCGATCGCCGATCAGGATCCGACCTTTCCCGATCCCGATCGCCCAACCCTAGTGGCATTATACTTTGTAGAATCCACAATGATGGGACATTATACCGTGTGGGACCATGATGGGGTACGATACCACGTTGAGGCCATAAAGGGGCATTATACGATGTGGGGGTTGCAAAGGGACATGGGTAATGGGGTGTTTGGCGTGGCTGGTCTAAAAAATAAAATGTAAAAACATTAAAAAAAATTTAAAGTATCAAAAAATAATCAGTTCCATCCCCCACTTTCCTTCGATTCCATATAAAAATAAGCAAAATTAAACATATTTGGTTTCTCGTATCCAAAAATCATTACAATGTCATTCCCCAAAACATTAAAAAAAAAGGTTATCGGTGTCAGGGCATGGAGAGAATTTTTTTAACATTTTTCTCAAAAAGTTTACAATATTTTAAAAGTATTAAAATGTAACAAAACTATAGAAATGTGTTATTGATGTGACTGCACCAACCAGCAGGTAACGGGTCAGAGTAACCGCACACTGAATGCCATAAGGACAAGACAAGTCAGTAAATGGTGTGATTGGGTTTTTGTCCAATTCTGCCCCATTTTGATTGTGTTTCCAGCTTGCAATGGCATCGCACAGAATAGTGATTGATTCCATTGCAATGTACAGTTTGTCCCACAAAAAACGAGCCCTCACATAGTTCTGTGAATGGAAAAAGTAAAATACAAAGATGAAAAATCAGGCACTGGGGAAAGTGAGCAACCTCACCAGTGCCCCCTTGAGGTGACTACCCTGTAAGTCCATGCCCCCCCCCCCTCCTCCCCCAGGGGTCTGATGAGTAAAGCACATGCGGGTTTTCTCACCCCTGGATGTAAAATGTTACGAGGTCAAGGAGTTTTTGTTTGTGCAGCTGAGGAATCCTCTTAGGGCGATGTCTCAGGTCAAGTGTGACCAAGTGTCCGAGCAGGTGACACTGACCACGAGAAAACCGATACCCTGGACTAGTCGTGAAATAATCTGTAACATTGAGAGTCGCTCCTGTCCGAATTACAGTTTAATCATTGTATAATGAACATTTCTGCATCTCACCCACTTTGCTGCCACTGTCAAATGCCACAGATTTTTTACCACAAATCTGGAAGTAAAATCTGTAAAAAAAAAAAAAAAAAAAAGACACTTTCTGCTTAGATTACTGAAATATTGTAGCAAAAGTTGTAATTTGACGAAACCGTTTTGAAACATGGGATCTAAGCATGCTATTTGTAACTATGTCATATGATGTGTCTTCAGCTTGTCATAGGTTTCTCTGTCAAGCTGCATCTCATAGGATACACTGGATATTCTGCACACAGCACACACTGATAATACAGAAAGTTTGTTAGTGTTATAAATCAGCAGCTATCAATACATGGATTCATGTATTAAATATCTGCTTTACTGCTCCCTTTTCAGCAGCCATTGGTGGGATATAAAGACTGGATGGGGAGGAGCGGGATCTGAGAGCTGCCAGGGGGGACTTGGTAGGTAATGGTATAATCCTGCCAACTGCATAGAAGAGCCTGACAATCTGTCTACACAGGAAAGCCACCTCTGGGCTTGTAGTCAGAATAAAGATCCCATCCTAGTGAGCTGGGGGTGGAACAAATTACCCAAAAAGGTGAGTTGCACCTCTCTTGGGCCTCCGAGAGATCCCGGGGTATAATAATGATTTATGGATGATGAATAGGGTTGAGCGATTGGGATCGGAAAAGATCGGCGATCGAGCAAATTTCATGATCGGGATGGGTTGGAAAATGATCGAAAATCGGATTTTAAAATCTATCAAGATTGGCTCAACCCTAATGATGAACCTCAAAATTGTTGGGAATAGTCGAATCTGAAATTTTTGAAAAAGCTCATAACGGAACCGGTTCATCACCAGCCTTTCGCTCATCCCCACTGCCGAGGAGTTAGTGTCATAGGTTCAAAAATTTCGAGACATATAGTGGATGGAGGACCATCGCTCCGAGATAAGTGAGGGGGAAACCTGCCGAAACCGATGAACTTCTCCAATTTATTGTATTGGTGTCTGTATACATTGTATCCACTACTAGTTGTGAGTTCTCACTTTGCAGACCACATGGCACGGACGTTCTCCCACCCCTCCCCCTCTATATTCTGTATTTTGTTTGGTTTTGTAGCCCCCGCGGCCCGGGACAGCTTTACCAGCTGCACAGTCTCTTCTGTCCTTTGACATTGGCTTTGAATCTTTCTATCTGGATTGTTTTTAGGACGGAGTCTTCGATCGGCAGTCGAGGAACCTCAGAGAACAGACGGGGACGCATTATATTCCGCGATTCCCCTGCACTTCATGAATAGTTGGCGGCAGCTGCTCCGAAGGATTCCTGAAAAGGATCAACTCATAATGAGATTAAAATGTGAAAAGTGCAAAGAATGGAGCTGTCAGCGGCGCAGGAGCCGCTCCCCCGGGCATGGGGGCTGGGGCCACAGGGGTCACCGCGCGGTGCAGCTCTGGCGTTGGCTCATTGACGTTGCTTTCATTGGCACACTTATGAGGGAGGGGAAAGAAAAGGATTTCAATAAGAAATAGGAACAAGGACGGTGGCAGAGAATCTGCAGTGGTCAGCGCCATGTTGGTTTTAGGTGCAACAAGACGTTCATGCAGAAGAACTATGTCACAAAAGAAGTAGCTGCAAAATCAAGTTATGCCCCATATATGCCACGTGATTTATGATGTGCCCTACATTGGGGCAGCCGGTGTACTCTACAATGACACGTGAACAATGTGATGTCACACCGAACAAATGTCTGGACATGATATGTAGGGGCAGAGATGGGTTATTGAACATCGGCTGCTGGAATCATCCAGTAGGTAGCGTCCTAATGTGCCACTCTGCGGGACCCAAGGGGTTAAGTGCTAAATATATAATTAAAGACCAAGATGACAAAGAAGAAAAACAGTTTCTAAAAATAAAAAGAAAGACAGAAGAACCTTGTAACTTAGAGTCCTTTTGATTTCAAGGAGCTTGAAGAAGAAAGATGGCCGACACTCGCTGGCTTCCAAAGGTGTGACAAAGTTCCAAGGCGTTCCCAGTTTTTTGTAATGTGAATCTCCTGAATTGTGCTTATGCACAACACTTGCAAAGGTGTTTCAATCCTCCCCCTTTCCGCATCTTGGAAAAGCAGGGAAATGAACTGTCCCATCTCCATGTGGGAAAGATGACTACCCTACAGATGGCTGCGGTCTAAACCCCTCATTCTTAGGCCTGACTGACTTTGTTAGGTACAATGAGGACATAAAACTGGTTTGTCGGTCTGCCGCCCAGGGCGGCCGCCTCACCTCGCCTCATTAGAGGTACGGCGCTGGTCATATGATCACAGTACAAGATTGATACATTGTATATGAAGATTTTTAAATCTTTCCATCTATGACATCACAAAATAAAGATCTTCAGATTTCATTTTAAGGAAATTTCACACTCTACAGTTCCCTCTCCATGTGTGGTGGTTTCTGAGACTCTCCACCATCTATACCTTAACCCTTTACTCACCATGTGACTGATTTGAGATCGCTCTTCCCTCTCCCGCCAGTCTATATTTGTTTATCCCTTTTCGTTCCTTTTTTATCTCGCTCAGCAAATGGAAAATCTTACAAGTGGAAATGATTTTGTATCTTCAGTCGCGAGCAGCAGCTGGTACATTGTGTATAGACAATGCTATTGTATTCGCCTCGAAATCCAAGGAAACCAGGAGCCTGCGGAATGCAAGTTATGGATGAGATGATCTTGTTGTCATCCACTCGTCTGCGAGAAATATCAAAATGGGAAATTATTCTGCGCTTGTTGATCTGAATTTCTTATGTGAAGCCAAGAAAGTATGAAAGGACTTCTTCACTTCAGTCCTCATACTGTAATTTTAGGTTAAGAACCACTTATGAGTAAAATGACTTATATTAGTAAAGGGGTACAGTGCAATGTCCGAGGCTGCAGATAGATAGGTTACTGTCACCAGACCCAGCATAATACAAGAATATAACTACTATAATACTACTCCTATGTACAAGAATATAACTACTATAATACTACTCCTATGTACAAGAATATAACTACTATAATACTACCCCTATGTACAAGAATATAACTACTATAATACTGCTCCTATGTACAAGAATATAACTACTATAATACTACTCCTATGTACAAGAATATAACTACTATAATACTACCTCCTATGTACAAGAATATAACTACTATAATACTGCTCCTATGTACAAAAATATAACTACTATAATACTACTCCTATGTACAAAAATATAACTACTATAATACTACTCCTATGTACAAAAATATAACTACTATAATACTACTCCTATGTACAAAAATATAACTACTATAATACTGCTCCTATGTACAAGAATATAACTACTATAATACTACTCCTATGTACAAGAATATAACTACTATAATACTACTCCTATGTACAAGAATATAACTACTATAATACTACCTCCTATGTACAAGACTATAACTACTATAATACTACCTCCTATGTACAAGAATATAACTACTATAATACTACCTCCTATGTACAAGAATATAACTACTATAATACTGCTCCTATGTACAAGAATATAACTACTATAATACTGCTCCTATGTACAAGAATATAACTACTATAATACTACTCCTATGTACAAGAATATAACTACTATAATACTGCTCCTATGTACAAGAATATAACTACTATAATACTACTCCTATGTACAAGAATATAACTACTATAATACTGCTCCTATGTACAAGAATATAACTACTATAATACTGCTCCTATGTACAAGAATATAACTACTATAATACTACTCCTATGTACAAGAATATAACTACTATAATACTACCTCCTATGTACAAGAATATAACTACTATAATACCACTCCTATGTACAAGAATATAACTACTATAATACTGCTCCTATGTACAAGAATATAACTACTATAATACTACTCCTATGTACAAGAATATAACTACTATAATACTGCTCCTATGTACAAGAATATAACTAATATAATACTACTCCTATGTACAAGAATATAACTACTATAATACTGCTCCTATGTACAAGAATATAACTACTATAATACTGCTCCTATGTACAAGAATATAACTACTATAATACTACTCCTATGTACAAGAATATAACTACTATAATACTGCTCCTATGTACAAGAATATAACTACTATAATACTACTCCTATGTACAAGAATATAACTACTATAATACTACTCCTATGTACAAGAATATAACTACTATAATACTGCTCCTATGTACAAGACTATAACTACTACAATACTGCTGCTGTGTACAAGAATATATCTACTATAATACTGCTCCTATGTACAAGAATATAACTACTATAATACTACTCCTATGTACAAGAATATAACTACTATAATACTACTCCTATGTACAAGAATATATCTACTATAATACTACCTCCTATGTACAAGAATATAACTACTATAATACTACTCCTATGTACAAGAATATAACTACTATAATACTACCTCCTATGTACAAGAATATAACTACTATAATACTACTCCTATGTACAAGAATATAACTACTATAATACTACTCCTATGTACAAGAATATGACTACTATAATACTACTCCTATGTACAAGAATATAACTACTATAATACTGCTCCTATGTACAAGAATATGACTACTATAATACTACCTCCTATGTATAAGAATATAACTACTATAATACTACTCCTATGTACAAGAATATAACTACTATAATACTGCTCCTATGTACAAGAATATAACTACTATAATACTACTCCTATGTACAAGAATATAACTACTAATACTACTCCTATGTACAAGAATATAACTACTATAATACTACTCCTATGTACGAGAATATAACTACTATAATACTACCTCCTATGTACAAGAATATAACTACTATAATACTACTCCTATGTACAAGAATATAACTACTATAATACTACCTCCTATGTACAAGAATATAACTACTATAATACTACTCCTATGTACAAGAATATAACTACTATAATACTACCTCCTATGTACAAGAATATGACTACTATAATACTACTCCTATGTACAAGAATATAACTACTATAATACTGCTCCTATGTACAAGAATATGACTACTATAATACTACTCCTATGTACAAGAATATAACTACTATAATACTGCTCCTATGTACAAGAATATAACTACTATAATACTACTCCTATGTACAAGAATATAACTACTAATACTACTCCTATGTACAAGAATATAACTACTATAATACTACCTCCTATGTACAAGAATATAACTACTATAATACTGCTCCTATGTACAAGAATATAACTACTATAATACTACTCCTATGTACTGGAATATAACTACTATAATACTGCTCCTACGTACAAGAATATAACTACTAATACTACTCCTATGTACAAGAATATAACTACTATAATACTACTCCTATGTACAAGAATATAACTACTATAATACTGCTCCTATGTACAAGAATATAACTACTATAATACTACTCCTATGTACAAGAATATAACTACTATAATACTACTACTATGTACAAGAATATAACTACTATAATACTACTCCTATGTACAAGAATATAACTACTATAATACTGCTCCTACGTACAAGAATATAACTACTAATACTACTCCTATGTACAAGAATATAACTACTATAATACTACTCCTATGTACAAGAATATAACTACTAATACTACTCCTATGTACAAGAATATAACTACTATAATACTACCTCCTATGTACAAGAATATAACTACTATAATACTACCTCCTATGTACAAGAATATAACTACTATAATACTACCTCCTATGTACAAGAATATAACTACTATAATACTACTCCTATGTACAAGAATATAACTACTATAATACTACTCCTATGTACAAGAATATAACTACTATAATACTGCTCCTATGTACAAGAATATAACTACTATAATACTGCTCCTATGTACAAGAATATAACTACTATAATACTACCTCCTATGTACAAGAATATAACTACTATAATACTGCTCCTATGTACAAGAATATAACTACTATAATACTGCTCCTATGTACAAGAATATAACTACTATAATACTGCTCCTATGTACAAGAATATAACTACTATAATACTGCTCCTATGTACAAGAATATAACTACTATAATACTACCTCCTATGTACAAGAATATAACTACTATAATACTGCTCCTATGTACAAGAATATAACTACTATAATACTGCTCCTATGTACAAGAATATAACTACTATAATACTGCTCCTATGTACAAGAATATAACTACTATAATACCGCTCCTATGTTCATATATTTTTCTCACTATTTCTGATGACTCTTCTATCAGTTTTCGCACCATATTATTGATGCCTGTCTTACTGTTTTTGTTCACTTTCCACGACATGTTTTATTTTGACTTGATATTGCGGTAACTTTACTGGAAATGATTACGGACAATATTCGGAGATTCCTGTGTTGACAACTGGTACGGTAAATTAGATGAGCTCTGCATATACTCAGGAGGGGGAGGTTATTTTTAGTAAGTCTGTTTTTCACATTTTCCACCAAATTAGTTTGATCAGATAATGTGGGTGACATATTGGTCCAGCACACGTGCTCCCCTCATGTCTCTGCTGGCTCTCGTGCTTCTTTCTTCTCTCTGAGCATTTAACTTTCTTTAATTTGTTTGTGTTTTTGTGTTTTGAAAAGGAAATAATTACAGTCATTAAGATCGTCAGACACCGCCAGCACAACATAAGAGCAAAACAGGAATTATGGGGCAAAGTAGCAAAAAGACTCAACATGAAAACAAGAATTTTACCTCCTGTCGTATGTACAAAAACTGTATCCAGCATGCCCAGTATCCTTAAAGGGAGTGTGTCACCAGAGGCAGCATATCACCCCAGCCCTGCAGATAGATAGGTTACTGTCACCAGAGGCAGCATATCACCCCAGCCCTGCAGATAGATAAGTTACTGTCACCAGAACCAGCATATCACCCCAGCCCTGCAGATAGATAGGTTACTGTCACCAGACCCAGCATATCACCCCAGTCCTGCAGATAGATAGGTTACTGTCACCAGAACCAGCATATCACCCCAGCCCTGCAGATAGATAGGTTACTGTCACCAGAACCAGCATATCACCCCAGCCCTGCAGATAGATAGGTTACTGTCACCAGAACCAGCATATCACCCCAGCCCTGCAGATAGATAGGTTAGTGTCACCAGATCCAGAATATCACCCCAGCCCTGCAGATAGATAGGTTACTGTCACTAGACCCAGCATATCACCCCAACCCTGCAGATAGATAGGTTAGTGTCACCAGAACCAGCATATCACCCCAGCCCTGCAGATAGATAGGTTACTGTCACCAGACCCAGCATATCACCCCAACCCTGCAGATAGATAGGTTACTGTCACCAGAACCAGCATATCACCCCAGCCCTGCAGATAGATAGGTTAGTGTCACCAGAACCAGCATATCACCCCAGCCCTGCAGATAGATAGGTTACTGTCACCAGACCCAGCATATCACCCCAACCCTGCAGATAGATAGGTTACTGTCACCAGAACCAGCATATCACCCCAGCCCTGCAGATAGATAGGTTAGTTTCACCAGAACCAGCATATCACCCCAGCCCTGCAGATAGATAAGTTACTGTCACCAGACCCAGCATATCACCCCAGCCCTGCAGATAGATAGGTTACTGTCACCAGACCCAGCATATCACCCCAGTCCTGCAGATAGATACGTTACTGTCACCAGACCAGGCATATCACCCAGCCCTGCAGATAGATAGGTTACTGTCACCAGAACCAGCATATCACCCCAGCCCTGCAGATAGATAGGTTACTGTCACCAGGACCAGCATATCACCCCAGCCCTGCAGATAGATACGTTACTGTCACCAGACCAGGCATATCACCCAGCCCTGCAGATAGATAGGTTACTGTCACCAGAACCAGCATATCACCCCAGCCCTGCCGATAGATAGGTTACTGTCACCAGACCCAGCATATCACCCCAGCCCTGCAGATAGATAAGTTACTGTCACCAGAACCAGCATATCACCCCAGCCCTGCCGATAGATAGGTTACTGTCACCAGACCCAGCATATCACCCCAGCCCTGCAGATAGATAAGTTACTGTCACCAGAACCAGCATATCACCCCAGCCCTGCCGATAGATAGGTTAGTATCACCAGAACCAGCATATCACCCCAGCCCTGCAGATAGATAGGTTAGTATCACCAGACCCAGCATATCACCCCAGCCCTGCAGATAGATAGGTTAGTATCACCAGAACCAGCATATCACCCCAGCCCTGCAGATAGATAGGTTAGTTTCACCAGAACCAGCATATCACCCTAGCCCTGCAGATAGATAGGTTACTGTCACCAGACCCAGCATATCACCCCAGCACTGCAGATAGATAGGTTACTGTCACCAAAACCAGCATATCACCCCAACCCTGCAGATAGATAGGTTACTGTCACCAGAACCAGCATATCACCCCAGCCCTGCAGATAGATAGGTTACTGTCACCAGAACCAGCATATCACCCCAGCCCTGCAGATAGATAGGTTAGTGTCACCAGATCCAGAATATCACCCCAGCCCTGCAGATAGATAGGTTACTGTCACCAGACCCAGCATATCACCCCAACCCTGCAGATAGATAGGTTACTGTCACCAGAACCAGCATATCACCCCAGCCCTGCAGATAGATAGGTTAGTTTCATCAGAACCAGCATATCACCCCAGCCCTGCAGATAGATAAGTTACTGTCACCAGACCCAGCATATCACCCCAGCCCTGCAGATAGATAGGTTAGTATCACCAGAACCAGCATATCACCCCAGCCCTGCAGATAGATAGGTTAGTATCACCAGAACCAGCATATCACCCCAGCCCTGCAGATAGATAGGTTACTGTCACCAGACCCAGCATATCACCCCAGTCCTGCAGATAGATACGTTACTGTCACCAGACCAGGCATATCACCCAGCCCTGCAGATAGATAGGTTACTGTCACCAGAACCAGCATATCACCCCAGCCCTGCAGATAGATAGGTTACTGTCACCAGGACCAGCATATCACCCCAGCCCTGCAGATAGATACGTTACTGTCACCAGACCAGGCATATCACCCAGCCCTGCAGATAGATAGGTTACTGTCACCAGAACCAGCATATCACCCCAGCCATGCAGATATATAGGTTACTGTCACCAGACCCAGCATATCACCCCAGGCCTGCAGATAGATAGGTTACTGTCACCACAACCAGCATATCACCCCAGCCCTGCAGATAGATACGTTACTGTCACCAGACCAGGCATATCACCCAGCCCTGCAGATAGATAGGTTACTGTCACCAGAACCAGCATATCACCCCAGCCATGCAGATATATAGGTTACTGTCACCAGACCCAGCATATCACCCCAGGCCTGCAGATAGATAGGTTACTGTCACCAGACCCAGCATATCACCCCAGCCCTGCAGATAGATAGGTTAGTGTCACCAGAACCAGCATATCACCCCAGTCCTGCAGATAGATAGGTTACTGTCACCAGAACCAGCATATCACCCCAGCCATGCAGATATATAGGTTACTGTCACCAGACCCAGCATATCACCCCAGGCCTGCAGATAGATAGGTTACTGTCACCAGACCCAGCATATCACCCCAGCCCTGCAGATAGATAGGTTACTGTCACCAGACCCAGCATACCACCCCAGCCCTGCAGATACATAGGTTACTGTCACCAGTGGCCCCTACCTGGAATATGTATTTATTACCACAATGCACGAGCTTCAGTGTATTTCTCAGTATTATCTCATTCCTTCCCACCAAAAACAATTTTTTTTGCTTAAAATATTTAATAAACTATTTTCTTACTGACGTGTAATTTGCCTTTTGTTCATTCGATCTTAGTGAAAGAAGTCGGGGAATATGAGCAGCGTCTCCACAATCGCCCTATTGTTCTGCTGGGAATACTTTATAACAAGAATAAGGTCACATCCAGTGCTCTGGTTAAGATTCGTTTTCTAAAACAAGCCAAGATCCTAATTACTTCTTAAGAAGGACTGCAGAAATATTCCATTCTGCAAAGACACCAATACAAGAAGGGAAAAATCCAAAATATTGTAACACTGGATTATATAGTCCATCTCATTTACAGTAAATATCCTTTATTGGCACTTGATGTTCCAGGCAGGGTGTCGCTGTAGGGTTGTGCAGAGGACTACCGGGCCCTGGAGTATCGGGGGGCCTAAGGACCTCTCTACGACATATTTTGCATTGGGGCCCATGAGCTTCAAGTTATGACTCTGGGTGTAAGGATTTAGGTCCTGGAGGTCCAGTAGAGGTCGACCCCATGTGAAGGCCAATCTGCTACCCCTAGGGTCTTATATTACAACAGATAACCTAATAGAACTTAGGATACAATGTATTTTCATAAGGGAATATGAAGTTGGGTCTCAAAGTCTTGGCAACATTATCCCACTCCTGACGGTATCAGACTATGTAAGGACGAACCCTTTTGACAGAGCAATGGTAAGACCCTCCTCATGTATTTATAAATTCCAGGAGGAATAACAGAGGAACACAAGAACATCAAGGCTAAGGCCAAAAATCAATCCCCGGCAGCTACTACAGTTCTCCGACACCCAACGATCACATGACTGCCGTGCTGCTAGAAAGTAGCAAGTTGGCGCCTTCCATTGCTGTGTATACACATTGAGCCCTGTATATGTATATATAGTGATCGGGATGGCGGGGTGGTAATAAACCATCCTTACTTTCTCTTTGGATGGTCCCCATTGTGCCACTGCTATCTCTGGCCGTACAGGTACGTCCTTGCACAGTTATATATACACCAACCACCCGGGTGTACACAGTCAGCAGGCGGTCAGCAAATAGTGCGGGTCCCCTCTTTTGTAGGTATAATGGGGGCCTCGCATTTCGCCGTATTCCCAGACTGAACGAGTAACAATAAAATGTTATTTTTCAGTAGAAACTTTGTAATTTGCCATCAGGACACATCAGGCGGCAGAACAGGCGATTTTCCGACCTGTGCACATTATTTAGCAGGTTCACATCACGCGGGCGCTGCTTTTTATGATGCTCTTTGAAGTGGATCCAGCTCATTCTCATTAATTTGCTGCAGGTTTAAAGGATTTGTCTTCTTTTTGTGCCTGGTTTTTCAATTCGTAACTCTTTAGCTGCCGTCACCCTACAGTAATAATCCGCTAATCCTGCATGAGATGGTCCAAAAATTCTGCTGACCTGAAATGGGTCAAGTGCTGCTCCTGTCCACCTACACATACAATGGCTACTGGAGGACAGCTATCCCTCCGGAGTCCCTCATACACATGCACACATGGCTTGGGTGAGGGTTAGGATTCAGTGATCGGGATTGGAAAAGATCGGATCCCAACCAAATTTCACGATCGGAATCGGCTGGAAAATTATCGGATTTTGAAATCTCAATATCGGCTCAACCCTAAAAGTGACTTTTCCCATAGAGAAGCATTGACTAGCATTGAGCGATCGGGATCGGCTGGAAAATGATTGAAAATCGGATTTTAAAATCGATCCTGAAATCTCTGGCTCACCTCAACCCTAGTGAGGGTGCATGTGTTTTCATTGGGGTGAAAGGAGATATACATCTCCAGTGGTGGCTTATCTCCTGGAGGAACAATGGGTCAGACATGATAAACTTCACTAGCCCAATCCTTCCTTCCCCTGATATCATCTGTCAGGGAGAGTCAAGAGGTCACAGACAAGTAACATCCTCCAGTTCCCCAATTCATCACTTTCAGACGACCTCTTCTATGTCTATGGGAAGGTCTGGCAAGGAAATTAGGGCCATTTGTGTTCCCTTTGGATGACCAGAATACAGGCTACCAAGGGATTGTCCACAAGTTAGGTCATCAGAAGAGATGGGCCAACCAATTCATTCCGAGCCGGGTTTGACCTGAATATCCAAAGTTGTTTGGTTATTAATGAAACTGAATAATTGGGGATTTTCAATATATGAACTGAAATGGCCACCACAACAGGCATTGTGGTAAATTATTATATTCTGGGGTCTCTTTGGATCCCCAAGTATTATAAGTGGAGCCCCGGGGGAGGTGAAAAAGAACAAAAAACATTCACACTCACCTTGCATCACCTCTTATGGGCCTCCTCGCGGCATTCAGCGTCACCTTCTACGTGCCAGAGGTCACCACTGAGGCCTGTGATTGGGCCACAGTGGTCACATGGACATGAAGGCAGCAGAAAGACCACGAGAGAACACCGGATACCACGGTCCAAACTAATTAGGGAGCCGGAGCCACCCAAAATGAAAAGAATCTTGGGAGATTTGTCCATCTCAAGTCATCAATAGGGTTGAGACGATCTTGAGATTTCAGGATTGTTTTTAAAATCCGAATTTCGATCGTGAAATTTGCTCGATCACCAATCGGAATCCGATCTTTCCCAATCCCGATCGCTCGACCAAACCGATGGTCAGTAGCCAAGTATTGTGGGAACTAACGCAAGACCTCGATCCCGCCAAAAAAGATCGGAATTGCGATCGTGATCGTGAAATTTACACGATCACCGATCGGGATCCGATCTTTTCCCATCCCGATCGCTCAACCCTAGTCATCAACACCCAACTTTGTCCGATCTTCGCCTCCATTATTTTCGGTCTGCACTTACCTTTCTACATAGTTGGTTGAGGACCTGAATCTCTAATGATGCAAATTTAATATCAGATTGCAACATGTTTGCAAAATAATGGACAGACTGCTCTTCACAAGATTACCACTGGGTGGCCACACACAGACGTGTATAGAGTCGACATCTCATGACAGAATATCACAAAATCATGATTTTTTTCTCTTAAAATTTGCTCCAGTCACCTCGGGATAACAAGGTGCTGTACTGACATGTATAATAAAGAAGGGAGGAGCACAAAGTATCATCTAAATGGTCCAATAATGGAACTGAAAAAGGTAAATTAAGTTTATTTAACCCATGGGACTGAAGAGAAACTCTATAACAAACCCTGTCGGACCTCAATGGCAGCCATGTTGGTTGTGAAATTGTGAAATACAATTTTTAATGCCCTGACAGAATGTGAAGATTCAGGGGCTTATGGGGGACTTATTGGGGATTTTCTTTAAGGGGGGGATGTACACTTGTTTATTACTTAAAGGCACAAGGCCACATATGTCACCGGATTACATCCTGATTTATTTTACCAAGAAAGATTTAGAAAGAGAAGATCAAACCTTCAAGTCTTCCCAGATGTCTTCAGAGAGAAGATTATCAGATCAAAGGAGCGAAACGTATCATATATTCACAATGAACTGCAGAGAACAGACCGCAAGACATTATATAATGATCAGAACAGAAGAAGAAGAAGACGAGATCCAGAGAGGTGTCCAGGAGAAAACAATATATATATATCCAAGAGGAGAGGAAGCAGCACATTATATAAGAACAGTATTATAGTAGTAATATACTTATACATAGGAGCAGTATTATAGTAGTTATATTCTTGTACATAGGAGGTAGTATTATAGTAGTTATAATCTTGTACATAGGAGTAGTATTATAGTAGTTATATTCTTGTACATAGGAGTTAGTATTATAGTAGTTATATTCTTGTATATAGGAGGTAGTATTATAGTAGTTATATTCTAGTACATAGGAGCAGTATTATAGTAGTTATATTCTTGTACATAGGAGCGGTATTATAGTAGTTATATTCTTGTACATAGGAGGTAGTATGATAGTAGTTATATTCTTGTACATAGGAGGTAGTATTATAGTAGTTATATTCTTGTACATAGGAGAAGTATTATAGTAGTTATATTCTTGTACATAGGAGGTAGTATTATAGTAGTTATATTCTTGTACATAGGAGTAGTATTATAGTAGTTATATTCTTGTACATAGGAGGTAGTATTATAGTAGTTATATTCTTGTACATAGGAGGTAGTATTATAGTAGTTATATTCTTGTACATAGGAGCAGTATTATAGTAGTTATATTATTGTACGTAGGAGGTAGTATGATAGTAGTTATATTCTTGTACATAGGAGTTAGTATTATAGTAGTTATATTCTTGTACATAGGAGGTAGTATTATAGTAGTTATATTCTTGTACATAGGAGTAGTATTATAGTAGTTATATTCTTGTACATAGGAGCGGTATTATAGTAGTTATATTCTTGTACATAGGAGGTAGTATGATAGTAGTTATATTCTTGTACATAGGAGGTAGTATTATAGTAGTTATATTCTTGTACATAGGAGCAGTATTATAGTAGTTATATTATTGTACGTAGGAGGTAGTATGATAGTAGTTATATTCTTGTACATAGGAGTTAGTATTATAGTAGTTATATTCTTGTACATAGGAGGTAGTATTATAGTAGTTATATTCTTGTACATAGGAGTAGTATTATAGTAGTTATATTCTTGTACATAGGAGGTAGTATGATAGTAGTTATATTCTTGTACATAGGAGAAGTATTATAGTAGTTATATTCTTGTACATAGGAGGTAGTATTATAGTAGTTATATTCTTGTACATAGGAGGTAGTATTATAGTAGTTATATTCTTGTACATAGGAGGTAGTATTATAGTAGTTATATTCTTGTACATAGGAGCAGTATTATAGTAGTTATATTATTGTACGTAGGAGGTAGTATGATAGTAGTTATATTCTTGTACATAGGAGTTAGTATTATAGTAGTTATATTCTTGTACATAGGAGGTAGTATTATAGTAGTTATATTCTTGTACATAGGAGTAGTATTATAGTAGTTATATTCTTGTACATAGGAGGTAGTATGATAGTAGTTATATTCTTGTACATAGGAGTTAGTATTATAGTAGTTATATTCTTGTACATAGGAGCAGTATTATAGTAGTTATATTCTTGTACATAGGGGCAGTATTATAGTAGTTATATTCTTGTACATAGGAGTAGTATTATAGTAGTTATATTCTTGTACATAGGAGTTAGTATTATAGTAGTTATATTCTTGTATATAGGAGGTAGTATTATAGTAGTTATATTCTTGTACATAGGAGCAGTACTATAGTAGTTATATTCTTGTACATAGGAGGTAGTATTATAGTAGTTATATTCTTGTACATAGGAGTTAGTATTATAGTAGTTATATTCTTGTACATAGGAGTAGTATTATAGTAGTTATATTCTTGTACATAGGAGTAGTATTATAGTAGTTATATTCTTGTACATAGGAGTAGTATTATAGTAGTTATATTCTTGTACATAGGAGTAGTATTATAGTAGTTATATTCTTGTACATAGGAGTAGTATTATAGTAGTTATATTCTTGTACCAGTGGC
The DNA here is from genome assembly GCF_031893055.1 of Leptodactylus fuscus. Classification (NCBI taxonomy): domain Eukaryota; kingdom Metazoa; phylum Chordata; class Amphibia; order Anura; family Leptodactylidae; genus Leptodactylus; species Leptodactylus fuscus. The sequence continues at coordinate 217,611,712 of NC_134268.1, read as the reverse complement.
GTAACTAGGAATGGCGGGGCCCCATGGCGAACTTTTGACATGGGGCCCCCCCTCCCCAAACCGATGCCGAAGACCTCGACTGACCCCCTCCTCCGCACTCTATTATGTCCCTTAGTAAGCCCTGCACACAGTATTATCCCCAATAGTGTCCCCTATTATCCCTATAGTGTCCAATGCACACGGTATTATTAACCCCTATAGTGTCCAATGCACACACAGTATTAACCCCTATAGTGTCCAATGCACACAGTATTAACCCCTATAGTGCCCCTGCACACACAGTATTATCCCCCATAGTGTCCCCATATGTCCCACTGTGGACACCTATAAACATTTATTATACTCTGGGGTCTGAAAAGACCCCAGAGTATAATAATCGGAGACCCGGGGGATTAAAACCATTAAAAGAACAGAGACAGTTGCTTACCTGTTCCTGTCGGCTGTCCTGTCCGCTCTTGTCCAGCTTTAATGACGTCAGACGTCACATGACCCGGGAAGCTGGCCTGGGTCATGTGACGTCAGACACGAATGACGGAGGCCTGGCAGGATCGCGGAGAGGTAAGTAACACTGTTTTTTATGTTACCTTACCCATCCCGGTGCGCCGATCATTATACTCGGGGGTCTGCAAAGACCCCCGAGTATAATGATAGCCTCTGTGGGCCCCGCGGTGTCACTTGCCGATCCCGGCCCAGCCAGGATCGGCAAGTGAATAGGGCCCGTAACGGACTTTAAAAAAAAAAAAACAAAAAAAAAAAAACGCAGCGGTAGCGGCTGTCACCGGGCCCCCTAATGGCCCGGGCCCTGTGGCAGCTGCTACTGCTGCTACCACGGTAGTTACGCCCCTGTCTTGTACATAAGAGGTAGTATTATAGTAGATATATTCTTGTACATAGGAGCAGTATTATAGTAGTTATATTCTTGTACATAGGAGCAGTATTATAGTAGTTATATTCTTGTACATAGGAGTAGTATTATAGTAGTTATATTCTTGTACATAGGAGCAGTATTATAGTAGTTATATTCTTGTACATAGGAGTAGTATTATAGTAGTTATATTCTTGTACATAGGAGCAGTATTATAGTAGTTATATTCTTGTACATAGGAGTAGTATTATAGTAGTTATATTCTTGTACATAGGAGCAGTATTATAGTAGTTATATTCTTGTACATAGGAGTAGTATTATAGTACTTATATTCTTGTACATAGGAGGTAGTATTATAGTAGTTATATTCTTGTACATAGGAGTAGTATTATAGTAGTTATATTCTTGTACATAGGAGTAGTATTATAGTAGTTATATTCTTGTACATAAGAGTAGTATTATAGTAGTTATATTCTTGTACATAGGAGTAGTATTATAGTAGTTATATTCTTGTACATAGGGGTAGTATTATAGTAGTTATATTCTTGTACATAGGAGTTAGTATTATAGTAGTTATATTCTTGTACATAGGAGTAGTATTATAGTAGTTATATTCTTGTACATAGGGGTAGTATTATAGTAGTTATATTCTTGTACATAGGAGTAGTATTATAGTAGTTATATTCTTGTACATAGGAGTAGTATTATAGTAGTTATATTCTTGTACATAGGAGCAGTATTATAGTAGTTATATTCTTGTACATAGGAGTAGTATTATAGTAGTTATATTCTTGTACATAGGAGGTAGTATTATAGTAGTTATATTCTTGTACATAGGAGTAGTATTATAGTAGATATATTCTTGTACATAGGAGTAGTATTATAGTAGTTATATTCTTGTACCAGTGGCGTAACTAGGAATGGTGGGGCCCCGTGGCGAACTTTTGACATGGGGCCCCCCCTCCCCAAACCGATGCCGAAGACCTCGACTGACCCCCTCCTCCGCACTCTATTATGTCCCTTAGTAAGCCCTGCACACAGTATTATCCCCAATAGTGTCCCCTATTATCCCTATAGTGTCCAATGCACACGGTATTATTAACCCCTATAGTGTCCAATGCACACACAGTATTAACCCCTATAGTGTCCCCTGCACACACAGTATTAACCCCTATAGTGTCCCCTGCACACACAGTATTTACCCCTATAGTGTCCAATGCACACGGTATTATTAACCCCTATAGTGTCCAATGCACACACAGTATTAACCCCTATAGTGTCCAATGCACACAGTATTATTAACCCCTATAGTGTCCCTGCACACACAGTATTATCCCCCATAGTGTCCCCATATGTCCCACTGTGGACACCTATAAACATTTATTATACTCTGGGGTCTGAAAAGACCCCAGAGTATAATAATCGGAGACCCGGGGGATTAAAACCATTAAAAGAACAGAGACAGTTGCTTACCTGTTCCTGTCGGCTGTCCTGTCCGCTCTTGTCCAGCTTTAATGACGTCAGACGTCACATGACCCGGGAAGCTGGCCTGGGTCATGTGACGTCAGACACGAATGACGGAGGCCTGGCAGGATTGCGGAGAGGTAAGTAACACTGTTTTTTATGTTACCTTACCCATCCCGGTGCGCCGATCATTATACTCGGGGGTCTGCAAAGATCCCCGAGTATAATGATAGCCTCTGTGGGCCCCGCAGTGTCACTTGCCGATCCCGGCCCAGCCAGGATCGGCAAGTGAATAGGGCCCGTAACGGACTTTAAAAAAAAAAAAAAAACGCAGCGGTAGCGGCTGTCACCGGGCCCCCTAATGGCCCGGGCCCTGTGGCAGCTGCTACTGCTGCTACCACGGTAGTTACGCCCCTGTCTTGTACATAAGAGGTAGTATTATAGTAGTTATTAGAGATGAGCGAACAGTGTTCTATCGAACTCATGTTCGATCGGATATTAGGCTGTTCGGCATGTTCGAATCGAATCGAACACCGCGTGGTAAAGTGCGCCATTACTCGATTCCCCTCCCACCTTCCCTGGCGCCTTTTTTGCTCCAATAACAGCGCAGGGTAGGTGGGACAGGAACTACGACACCGGTGACGTTGAGAAAAGTAGGCAAAACCCATTGGCTGCCGAAAACATGTGACCTCTAATTTAAAAGAACAGCGCCGCCCAGGTTCGCGTCATTCTGAGCTTGCAATTCACCGAGGACGGAGGTTTCCGTCCAGCTAGCTAGGGCTTAGATTCTGGGTAGGCAGGGACAGGCTAGGATAGGAAGGAGAAGACAACCAACAGCTCTTATAAGAGCTAAATTCCAGGGAGAAGCTTGTCAGTGTAACGTGGCACTGACGGGCTCAATCGCCGCAACCCAGCTTTCCCAGGATCCTGAATGGAATACACTGTCAGTGTATTCCCGTATACCCGATATATACCCCGATACCCGTTCCAACGGTGTACCCCCCCACCTTCACCCCAGAAATACCCTGCAAGTCCCCTAGCAATAGAATTGGGGCTATATACACCCACAATTTTTACTACTGGTATACAGTGCCATTGTCTGACTGGGAATTCAAAGAATATATTGGGAATACAAATACCCTCATTTCTTGCTACTGCCATATAGTGCCAGTGTCTGACTGGGAATTCAAAGAATATATTGGGGTTACGTGCACCCACAATTTTTACTACTGGTATACAGTGCCATTGTCTGACTGGGAATTCAAAGAATATATTGGGAATACAAATACCCTCATTTCTTGCTACTGCCATATAGTGCCAGTGTCTGACTGGGAATTCAAAGAATATATTGGGAATACAAATACCCTCATTTCTTGCTACTGCCATATAGTGCCAGTGTCTGACTGGGAATTCAAAGAATATATTGGGGTTACGTGCACCCACAATTTTTACTACTGGTATACAGTGCCAATTTCTAACTAGGAATTCAAAATGCGCAAGGCTCCAGGAAAGGGACGTGGACGAGGCCGTGGGCGAGGTCGGGGGAATGGTTCTGGGGAGCAAGGTAGCAGTGAAGCCACAGGGCGTCCCGTGCCTACTCCTGTGGGGCAGCAAGCATTGCGCCACTCCACAGTGCCAGGGTTGCTTGCCACATTAACTAAACTGCAGGGTACAAACCTTAGTAGGCCCGAGAACCAGGAACAGGTCTTGCAATGGCTGTCAGAGAACGCTTACAGCACATTGTCCAGCAGCCAGTCAGACTCTGCCTCCTCTCCTCCTATTACCCAACAGTCTTGTCTTCCTTCCTCCCAAAATTCCGAAGCTTTACAGAACAATAACCCAAACTGTCCCTGCTCCCCAGAGCTGTTCTCCGCTCCTTTCATTGTCCCTCAACCTGCCTCTCCACGTCACGATTCCACGAACCTAACAGAGGAGCATCTGTGTCCAGATGCTCAAACACTAGAGTCTCCTCCATCTCCGTTCGATTTGGTGGTGGATGACCAGCAACCCACCCTCATCGACGATGATGTGACGCAGTTGCCGTCAGGGCATCCAGTTGACCGGCGCATTGTGCGGGAGGAGGAGATGAGACAGGAGTTGGAAGAGGAAGTGGTGGATGATGAGGACACTGACCCGACCTGGACAGGGGGGTTGTCAAGCGGGGAAAGTAGTGTGGATGTTGAGGCAGGTGCAGCACCAAAAAGGGTAGCTAGAGGCAGAGGCAGAGGTCAGCAGCTTAGGCGAAGCCAGGCCACACCCGGAATCTCCCAAGATGTTCCAGTTCGTACCCAGCCCCGAAAAACTCCCACCTCGAGGGCACGTTTCTCGAAGGTGTGGAGTTTTTTCAAGGAATGCGCCGAGGACAGATATAGTGTTGTCTGCACAATTTGCCTCTCGAAATTGATTAGGGGCTCTGAGAAGAGCAACCTGTCCACCACTTCAATGCGCCGTCATTTGGAATCCAAGCACTGGAATCAGTGGCAGGCAGCAACGGCAGGACAAAGGCCGCCTGCCGTTCACGCCACTGCCACTGCCTCTGCCACTGCCTCTGCCTCTGCCACTGCCACTGCTGACTGTGCTGGCGATGCACTCCAGAGGACGAGCCAGGACACCACTTCATCTGCCTCCGCCACTTTGTTGACTTTTACCTCATCCTCCCCTGGTCCTGTCTTATCTCCTTCTCCTGCACCATCAAAGGCACCATCAGGCGTTTCTTTACAACAACCCACCATCTCTCAGACATTGGAGCGGCGGCAGAAATACACTGCTAACCACCCACACGCGCAAGCCTTGAACGCCAACATCGCTAAACTGCTGGCCCAGGAGATGTTGGCGTTCCGGCTTGTTGAAACTCCCGCCTTCCTGGACCTGATGGCAACTGCGGCACCTCGCTATGCCGTCCCTAGCCGTCACTACTTCTCCCGGTGTGCCGTCCCCGCCTTGCACCAGCACGTGTCACTCAACATCAGGCGGGCCCTTAGTTCCGCGCTTTACACAAAGGTCCACTTGACCACCGACGCGTGGACAAGTGCATGCGGACAGGGACGCTACATTTCACTGACGGCACACTGGGTGAATGTAGTTGAGGCTGGGACTGCTTCCCAAACTGGCCCGGTGTACCTCGTCTCCCCGCCTAACATTCCTGGCAGGGACACGAGAAGAACACCCCCCTCCTCCTCCTCCTCTACCGCCTCCTCCTCCGCCACCGCCTCCTCCTCCGCTGTTAGATTGACCCCAGCTACGAGTTGGAAACGTTGCAGCACTGGCGTTGGTAGACGTCAGCAGGCTGTGCTGAAGCTGATCAGCTTGGGGGACAGACAGCACACTGCCTCCGAGGTGAGGGATGCCCTCCTCGATGAGACGGCAATATGGTTTGAGCCGCTGCACCTGGGCCCAGGCATGGTCGTTTGTGATAACGGCCGGAACCTGGTAGCAGCTCTGGAGCTTGCCGGACTCCAACATGTTCCATGCCTGGCCCACGTCTTCAACCTAGTGGTGCAACGTTTCCTAAAGAGCTACCCCAATGTTCCAGAGCTACTGGTGAAAGTGCGGCGCATGTGCGCCCACTTTCGCAAGTCGACAGTAGCCGCTGCTAGCTTAAAATCTCTCCAGCAACGCCTGCATGTGCCACAACACCGGCTTTTGTGCGACGTCCCCACACGCTGGAACTCAACGTTTCAGATGTTGAATAGAGTGGTTGAGCAGCAGAGACCTTTGATGGAATACCAGCTACAAAACCCTAGGGTGCCACAAAGTCAGCTGCCTCAGTTTCACATCCATGAGTGGCCATGGATGAGAGACCTTTGTGACATCCTACGGGTCTTTGAGGAGTCCACAAGGAGGGTGAGCTCTGAGGATGCGATGGTGAGCCTTACAATCCCGCTCTTGTGTGTTCTGAGAGAATCCCTGATTGACATCAGGGATAACTCAGATCACACAGAGGAGTTAGGGATAGCATCCGATCCGTCACAGCTGGAGAGTAGGTCCACACATCTGTCCGCTTCACTGCGTTTAATGGAGGAGGAGGAGGAGGAGGAAGAAGAGTTGTCCGATGATGTGATGGTGATACAGGAGGCTTCCGGGCAACTTCGAATCGTCCCATTGTTGCAGCGCGGATGGGTAGACATGGAGGATGAGGAGGAAATGGAGATTGAACTTTCCGGTGGGGCCAGAGGAGTCATGCCAACTAACACTGTGGCAGACATGGCTGAGTTCATGTTGGGGTGCTTTACAACCGACAAGCGTATTGTCAAAATCATGGAGGACAACCAGTACTGGATCTTTGCTATCCTTGACCCCCGGTATAAAAACAACATCTCGTCTTTTATTCCGGTAGAGGGGAGGGCCAATCGCATCAATGCTTGCCACAGGCAATTGGTGCAGAATATGATGGAGATGTTTCCAGCATGTGACGTTGGCGGCAGGGAGGGCAGTTCCTCCAGTAGGCAACCAAGTTCTCACCGGTCCACACAAACGAGGGGCACACTGTCTAAGGTCTGGGACACCTTGATGGCACCCCCTCGCCAAAGTGCCGCCACGGAGGGTCCTAGTGTCACCAGGCGTGAGAAGTATAGGCGCATGTTGCGGGAATACCTTTCCGACCACAGCCCTGTCCTCTCCGACCCCTCTGCGCCCTACACGTATTGGGTGTCGAAGTTGGACCTGTGGCTTGAACTTGCCCTATATGCCTTGGAGGTGCTGTCCTGTCCTGCCGCCAGCGTCCTATCTGAGAGGGTGTTCAGTGCAGCCGGTGGCATCATCACTGACAAGCGCACCCGTCTGTCAGCTGAGAGTGCCGACCGGCTCACTTTGATAAAAATGAACCACCACTGGGTAGAGCCGTCATTTTTGTGCCCACCTGTGTAAAGCACCCCAACATGAAACTCCATGTCTGTACTCAACCTCTCCAATTCCTCCGCATCCTCATACTCATCCACCATAAGCGTTGCACAATTCTGCTAATACTAGGCTCCCTCCACCCTGATTTCCCCCAACTCTGCTGGTTAGAGGCTCCCTCCACCCTGATTTCCACCAACTCTGCTGGTTAGAGGCTCCCTCCACCCTGATTTCCACCAACTCTGCTGGTTAGAGGCTCCCTCCACCCTGCTTTCCCACAACTCTGCTGGTTAGAGGCTCCCTCCACCATGAATTTGCCCAAACTGGGCTGGTTAGAGGCTCCCTCCACCATGAATTGGTCCAAACTGGGGTTTTTAGAGGCTCCCTCCACCATGAATTTTCCAAAACTGGGCTGTTTAGAGGCTCCCTCCACCATGAATTGGTCCAAATTGGGGTTTTTAGAGGCTCCCTCCACCATGAATTTGCCCAAACTGGGCTGGTTAGAGGCTCCCTCCACCATGAATTGGTCCAAACTGGGCTGGTTAGAGGCTCCCTCCACCATGAATTGGTCCAAACTGGGGTTTTTAGAGGCTCCCTCCACCATGAATTGGTCCAAACTGGGCTGGTTAGAGGCTCCCTCCACCATGAATTGGTCCAAACTGGGTTTTTTAGAGGCTCCCTCCACCATGAATTGGTCCAAACTGGGGTTTTTAGAGGCTCCCTCCACCATGAATTGGTCCAAACTGGGGTTTTTAGAGGCTCCCTCCACCATGAATTGGTCCAAACTGGGGTTTTTAGAGGCTCCCTCCACCATGAATTTGCCCAAACTGGGCTGTTTAGAGGCTCCCTCCACCATGAATTGGTCCAAACTGGGTTTTTTAGAGGCTCCCTCCACCATGAATTGGTCCAAACTGGGGTTTTTAGAGGCTCCCTCCACCATGAATTGGTCCAAACTGGGGTTTTTAGAGGCTCCCTCCACCATGAATTTGCCCAAACTGGGCTGTTTAGAGGCTCCCTCCACCATGAATTTGCCCAAACTGGGCTGGTTAGAGGCTCCCTCCACCATGAATTTGCCCAAACTGGGCTGGTTAGAGGCTCCCTCCACCATGAATTGGTCCAAACTGGGGTTTTTAGAGGCTCCCTCCACCATGAATTGGTCCAAACTTGGCTGTTTAGAGGCTCCCTCCACCATTAATTGGTCCAAACTGGGCTGGTTAGAGGCTCCCTCCACCATGAATTGGTCCAAACTGGGTTTTTTAGAGGCTCCCTCCACCATGAATTGGTCCAAACTGGGGTTTTTAGAGGCTCCCTCCACCATGAATTGGTCCAAACTGGGCTGTTTAGCGGCTCCCTCCACCATTAATTGGTCCAAACTGGGCTGGTTAGAGGCTCCCTCCACCATGAATTTGCCCAAACTGGGCTGTTTAGAGGCTCCCTCCACCATGAATTTGCCCAAACTGGGCTGTTTAGAGGCTCCCTCCACCATGAATTGGTCCAAACTTGGCTGTTTAGAGGCTCCCTCCACCATTAATTGGTCCAAACTGGGCTGGTTAGAGGCTCCCTCCACCATGAATTGGTCCAAACTGGGTTTTTTAGAGGCTCCCTCCACCATGAATTTGCCCAAACTGGGCTGTTTAGAGGCTCCCTCCACCATGAATTGGTCCAAACTGGGCTGGTTAGAGGCTCCCTCCACCATGAATTTCCCAAAACTTGGCTGTTTAGAGGCTCCCTCCACCATTATTTGGTCCAAACTGGGCTGGTTAGAGGCTCCCTCCACCATGAATTTGCCCAAACTGGGCTGTTTAGAGGCTCCCTCCACCATGAATTGGTCCAAACTGGGTTTTTTAGAGGCTCCCTCCACCATGAATTGGTCCAAACTGGGCTGTTTAGAGGCTCCCTCCACCATGAATTTGCCCAAACTGGGCTGTTTAGCGGCTCCCTCCACCATTAATTGGTCCAAACTGGGCTGGTTAGAGGCTCCCTCCACCATGAATTTGCCCAAACTGGGCTGTTTAGAGGCTCCCTCCACCATGAATTTGCCCAAACTGGGCTGGTTAGAGGCTCCCTCCACCATGAATTGGTCCAAACTGGGGTTTTTAGAGGCTCCCTCCACCATGAATTGGTCCAAACTTGGCTGTTTAGAGGCTCCCTCCACCATGAATTGGTCCAAACTGGGGTGGTTAGAGGCTCCCTCCACCATTAATTGGTCCAAACTGGGCTGGTTAGAGGCTCCCTCCACCATTAATTGGTCCAAACTGGGCTGGTTAGAGGCTCCCTCCACCATTAATTGGTCCAAACTGGGCTGGTTAGAGGCTCCCTCCACCATTAATTGGTCCAAACTGGGCTGGTTAGAGGCTCCCTCCACCATGAATTTGCCCAAACTGGGCTGTTTAGAGGCTCCCTCCACCATGAATTTGCCCAAACTGGGCTGGTTAGAGGCTCCCTCCACCATGAATTGGTCCAAACTGGGATTTTTAGAGGCTCCCTCCACCATGAATTTGCCCAAACTGGGCTGGTTAGAGGCTCCCTCCACCATGAATTGGTCCAAACTGGGTTTTTTAGAGGCTCCCTCCACCATGAATTGGTCCAAACTGGGTTTTTTAGAGGCTCCCTCCACCATGAATTTGCCCACACTGGGCTGGTTAGAGGCTCCCTCCACCATGAATTGGTCCAAACTGGGGTTTTTAGAGGCTCCCTCCACCATGAATTTGCCCAAACTGGGGTGTTTAGAGGCTCCCTCCACCATGAATTTGCCCAAACTCTGCTGGTTAGAGGCTCAATCCACCCTGATTTTCAAAACAAATGTTGGTGCCAACCTCAACTTACTACAAGGGCCAAATTCACTGCTGGTGACAAGCTCTCCTCACTGCAAGTGCCAAATACACATGTTTCAAGGTGTTTTCCTACTGTCAGAGAGGTGGTATTGAGTGTGTAAAGTGTGTAGTTGTTAGGCTGTGATGTTGGGGTAATAGAGGGTCTTTGGTGTGTTAGATGCCCCCAGACATGCTTCCCCTGCTGTCCCAGTGTCATTCCAGAGGTGTTGGCATCATTTCCTGGGGTGTCATAGTGGACTTGGTGACCCTCCAGACACGGATTTGGGTTTCCCCCTTAACGAGTATCTGTTCCCCATAGACTATAATGGGGTTCGAAACCCATTCGAACACACGAACATTGAGCGGCTGTTCGAATCGAATTTCGAACCTCGAACATTTTAGTGTTCGCTCATCTCTAGTAGTTATATACTTGTACATAGGAGCAGTATTATAGTAGTTATATTCTTGTACATAGGAGTAGTATTATAGTAGTTATATTCTTGTACATAGGAGGTAGTATTATAGTAGTTATATTCTTGTACATAGGAGTAGTATTATAGTAGTTATATTCTTGTACATAGGAGTAGTATTATAGTAGTTATATTCTTGTACATAGGAGTTAGTATTATAGTAGTTATATTCTTGTACATAGGAGCAGTATTATAGTAGTTATATTCTTGTACATAGGAGTAGTATTATAGTAGTTATATTCTTGTACATAGGAGTTAGTATTATAGTAGTTATATTCTTGTACATAGGAGTAGTATTATAGTAGTTATATTCTTGTACATAGGAGGCAGTATTATAGTAGTTATATTCTTGTACATAGGAGGTAGTATTATAGTAGTTATATTCTTGTACATAGGAGTAGTATTATAGTAGTTATATTCTTGCACATAGGAGTAGTATTATAGTAGTTATATTCTTGCACATAGGAGTAGTATTATAGTAGTTATATTCTTGTACATAGGAGCAGTATTATAGTAGTTATATTCTTGTACATAGGAGGTAGTATTATAGTAGTTATATTCTTGTACATAGGAGCAGTATTATAGTAGTTATATTCTTGTACATAGGAGTAGTATTATAGTAGTTATATTCTTGTACATAGGAGTAGTATTATAGTAGTTATATTCTTGTACATAGGAGCAGTATTACAGTAGTTATATTCTTGTACATAGGAGCAGTATTATAGTAGTTATATTCTTGTACATAGGAGCAGTATTATAGTAGTTATATACTTGTACATAGGAGCAGTATTATAGTAGTTATATTCTTGTACATAGGAGTAGTATTATAGTAGTTATATTCTTGTACATAGGAGCAGTATTACAGTAGTTATATTCTTGTACATAGGAGCAGTATTATAGTAGTTATATTCTTGTACATAGGAGCAGTATTATAGTAGTTATATTCTTGTACATAGGAGCAGTATTATAGTAGTTATATTCTTGTACATAGGAGGTAGTATTATAGTAGTTATATTCTTGTACATAGGAGCAGTATTATAGTAGTTATATTCTTGTACATAGGAGTAGTATTACAGTAGTTATATTCTTGTACATAGGAGCAGTTTTATAGTAGTTATATTCTTGTACATAGGAGTAGTATTACAGTAGTTATATTCTTGTACATAGGAGTAGTATTATACAGCATTAAATGCATTCTTGTGCACAGGTTATTGCAGTCACATGTTACCATATTTGCATATAAGCACAAGAACCCAAATCTTCCTGCTCCTCTTTCACATTGCTGCTGTCTTTCCCGAACAGACATGTCTTTAACTCTTTATTGTGTTTGTATATTTTGCCATCTTTCTCCTGTTTCCCCATGTTATAGGTTTGCTTTCTCATATAATAGACATACACTACAGATCAGGCTCCTGAGGTCTCTTGTACTTTACCGCAGCTTCTCTGACATAACATTATAGAATATTTCCGCCTTGCACATACCTCCCTGTGTATTATATCAGACATGTTTCTCCCGGAGTCATTTATGGCTGCAATTATTTGTCTTTAGAAGGAGAAGTGAGTTTATGATTGTAGAACTGTCAGTGACAATGAAGATCTGTGTGTTGTTGCAGCCCGGCCATTCCACATCATCCGTCCTGTGAGGAACAAACAGGAGATTACACAATATTTTATTCATTCTCAGTGATTATCACTTGTATATTCTGCCTGTGTGTTATATTGAGAATGTCTCATGGATATATTTTTACTTCTTTTTAATTTTAGGATTATACATAGTCAATCCTGTTGTCAGAGTGTTTGTTACAATGGTATCCAGTCTAGACAATACTCTGTGAGCTCATCAGCCTGCACTTATACGAATACATTGTATACAGAGATGACAACCATGTCAGTAAGTTGCCTTTATATGTTCTGACACCGTCAATCAATGTATTTAGTCAGTTCCAGGAAGAACAACAGAGGGACAACACAAAATTCTAAGAAAAGATGTTCCAAATCTGTTACTTTATCTGAAGAAATTACTAACTAAAGCAGACTTGTCAGGATATTCAGATCCTGTCCCCCAGCTTTCCCAGACTCCTGAATGGTTCCTGCTTTCATATGCAGTGAGATGACTAGAGATGAGAAAACCTCACAGGATTTGTTTTCATGAATATTCATGAGTTTCGCTCCTTTGATTCATTTAGGCCAAACTTGTTCAGGTACAATTGGAAGTGATATTATTATGATACTGTAAGACCCAGCGTTGCGATGTCAGTGCGTTGCGCATCCTTAGATATGACTATCCCTGTATGTAGATCTCCCATTCAAGGACTTTGACAACTTCTTGGAGAGATATGGTGGCAGCCATATTAGTTATCACTCAGCATTTCCAAAAAACGATGTTCAATTCTAAGGAATTGTCAAAGGTTTCGATTTACTGGGATTTGTTTTCTTATTTTCGAGGGGGAAATCATCTGATGTAAGTCGGTTCCCAGAATTGTGAATATTTCAGGGCTCCTGATATCTGGATTTCCAAGTGATAATAGAAAGCCCTTATAATATCATCCCGCAGTACAATAGGTGGAAATATGTCCTTAAGAAATGCACTTGTAACGTTGCGTATCCTGTGTGGAAAGTTCACTGATATCTGTTGTGTTTGGCAATGGCGGCAGCGCTGGCCCTGAGCGCCGCGCTCACATTCTGGATGGCCGGCAGGCACAGGCCGTCCATTCCTCTGGAAATAATCCCAAAAACCGAGCTCTAAGCTGGAGCGGAGCGGGGGGACAAGGCGCCACAGGTGGCCATTATTTGGATTGTAATGAAGTCTCGGTAAATCTTCAGCGCTGAAGAGCCGCGTCCATCTGCTCCAGCTATTAACTCCGTGGTTTCTGTGGAGAGGATGGAAAATGTGCAGAAGAAGCGTCTTGTGTGTCCCCTGCCGGGCCCGTCCTTAACAAGAGCAACGCGGACATAATGGAAGGCTGTAATGATCCGCTCTGTCCCTGCACGCATGACCTGGGAGACGTAGCCGGGATGCAGATGAGCAGGCCCTGACGCAAAGGATTGTATACAGTATACACATAATACAGACATACAATGTTCATATAATACTGGGATACAATGTACATATAATACTGGCATACAATGTTCATATAATACTGGGATACAATGTACGTATAATACAGGCATACAATGTCCATAATATACTGATATACAATGTCCATATAATACAGACATACAATGTACGTATAATACAGACATACAATATACGTATAATACAGACATGCAATGTCCATATAATACTGGGATACAATGTCCATATAATACGGACATACAATGTCTGTATAATACTGGGATATAATGTCTATATAATACAGATATAATACAGGCATACAATGTCCATAATATACTGGCATACAATGTCCATATAATACAGACATACAATGTATGTATAGTACTGGGATTCAATGTCTGTATAATACAGGCATACAATGTCCATATAATACTGGAATACAGAATCCAAACAGTGCCCAGATAAAATCTCTATTGAGTACCAAAATAAAACTCGTTTACGATGTATCTCATATAGGGGGAATTTCATCAATCCCTCTATGCCAGAAAATATAAGTAGAAGGCTGCCCCAGCCTGTCCTGCTCCCCACCCATATAGTTCTTACATAATATCACTGTATAGTGACCCTATAATACATACATACAGTGTCCAAATAATACCTCCATACAGTGACCATATAAAACTGCTGTACAGTGTCCAAATAATACAACCATACATTGTCCAAATGATACATTGAAACAGTGCCCAAATAAGACCTCAATACAGTTCCCAAATAATACCTCAATACAGTTCCTAAATAATACCTCCATACAGTGTAATATATTTTATAAATAAATCCACCATAAAGTGATCTGATAATGTATAAATACAATGTTGCAGTAATATACAATTCAATGCTCAAATAAAACCATGCAACAAGAACATAGAACAGTATCCAAATAAGAACATTATATTGTTCCTAAATAAGATCACTATACTGTGACCAAACTACATGCAATGGCGCACTAATACCTTAATTCAGTGGTCATATAAAACTGTCATAGTGTCCAAATAAATAAAACCACCATATGGCGATCAGATAATGCATTGATACAATGTAACAGTAATATACAGTGCTCAAACAAAGCTATTTTACAATACAGACTAGACTGTATCAAAATAAAAAATTTCATACAGTTCCTAAATAAGACCGCCATAATGTGACCAAATACTTCATATATACATTGTCTAAATAACACCTCCATATAGAGCCCAAATAGTCGTATTTAACCATATAGAACAGATAATATCCAAATAGCCATATCATATACTTCCTAAATAAGACCGCCATACTGTGACCACATAATCTGCTTTGTAGGATCCAAAAAATATCATCTCTGCTAAAATTATAGCAGTAATACAGAAACCCCATAATGCCATCACGTCAAAGTCCAAAACCTACTACCAAGTAGTATTCACATACTGCCTGTGTGAGCAATCTCAGTGACCGAATAATAGCGCTATGCCGTATCCTGATAATACCACCGTACAATACTAAGAGGGAATGTGATATGATTAACCAGATAGTGAAATCACTTTTATATATAATATTTATATTTTTCTGATTTTCTAGATTCTATTTCCCGTCCCAAGACTTAGGGGCCCCAGTAACCATGTATTAGTACCATGTAGCATCTATTGTAACATATTGTAGCAAAATCATGGCAACATATCGTGTCCGAATTGCAGATGGTGCAAAGTGAAATTGTAACAAATGTAACAAATTAACTTCCTAATAATGACATTGTACAGGTTGAATCTGCTATATATCATCGTATATGATGGAAGTGTCTACGGGGGGAGGGGGGGGGGTAAGTGGTCACCTGTACCCGTATCCGTGCCAGTGCTGGGATTACTGGATTGTCACTTTGGTTTACACATGTAATCTGCTTATGGTGTTTGGAAAGCGCTCAGTCATCCAACGAAGGATGTAATGCGGCTTTCTGGCTGTCAGTGATGAACTTGCTGTAGAAGAGAATTCAGTGATTACATTAAGTTACAATCCTGTGGATACAGATCCAAATGTGGAGGAACGTTCCATCTTATAGCTATGACTTTGGGCAATACTTGGACTGAATTCTATCAATAGAAATGATAGAAAATAAAAACTGTCACAAAAATGGGTACAGCACCAAAAGGCACGTGCACACCCCAAAACCTTTAATTCCTTTGAATTAGGATCCATCACATGAGAGACATGATCCCTTGCCACCCCCTTCCCCTTCCGCCACAGACCCAATTGCTTTATAATAGGGTTTTCCAGGTTTACATCATGATTAGAGATGAGCGAACAGTGTTCTATCGAACTCATGTTCGATCGGATATTAGGCTGTTCGGCATGTTCGAATCGAATCGAACACCGCGTGGTAAAGTGCGCCATTACTCGATTCCCCTCCCACCTTCCCTGGCGCCTTTTTTGCTCCAATAACAGCGCTGGGTAGGTGGGACAGGAACTACGACACCGGTGACGTTGAAAAAAGTAGGCAAAACCCATTGGCTGCCGAAAACATGTGACCTCTAATTTAAAAGAACAGCGACGCCCAGCTTCGCGTCATTCTGAGCTTGCAATTCACCGAGGACGGAGGTTTCCGTCCAGCTAGCTAGGGCTTAGATTCTGGGTAGGCAGGGACAGGCTAGGATAGGAAGGAGAAGACAACCAACAGCTCTTGTAAGAGCTAAATTCCAGGGAGAAGCTTGTCAGTGTAACGTGGCACTGACGGGCTCAATCGCCGCAACCCAGCTTTCCCAGGATCCTGAATGGAATACACTGTCAGTGTATTCCCGTATACCCGATATATACCCCGATACCCGTTCCAACGGTGTGCCCCCCCACCTTCACCCCAGAAATACCCTGCAAGTCCCCTAGCAATAGAATTGGGGCTATATACACCCACAATTTTTACTACTGGTATACAGTGCCATTGTCTGACTGGGAATTCAAAGAATATATTGGGAATACAAATACCCTCATTTCTTGCTACTGCCATATAGTGCCAGTTTCTGACTGGTAATTCAAAGAATATATTGGGGTTACGTGCACCCACAATTTTTACTACTGGTATACAGTGCCATTGTCTGACTGGGAATTCAAAGAATATATTGGGAATACAAATACCCTCATTTCTTGCTACTGCCATATAGTGCCAGTGTCTGACTGGGAATTCAAAGAATATATTGGGGTTACGTGCACCCACAATTTTTACTACTGGTATACAGTGCCATTGTCTGACTGGGAATTCAAAGAGTATATTGGGAATACAAATACCCTCATTTCTTGCTACTGCCATATAGTGCCAGTTTCTGACTGGGAATTCAAAGAATATATTGGGGTTACGTGCACCCACAATTTTTACTACTGGTATACAGTGCCATTGTCTGACTGGGAATTCAAAGAATATATTGGGGTTATAAATACCCTCATTTCTTGCTACTGCCATATAGTGCCAGTTTCTGACTGGGAATTCAAAGAATATATTGGGGTTACGTGCACCCACAATTTTTACTACTGGTATACAGTGCCATTGTCTGACTGGGAATTCAAAGAATATATTGGGAATACAAATACCCTCATTTCTTGCTACTGCCATATAGTGCCAGTGTCTGACTGGGAATTCAAAGAATATATTGGGGTTACGTGCACCCACAATTTTTACTACTGGTATACAGTGCCATTGTCTGACTGGGAATTCAAAGAGTATATTGGGAATACAAATACCCTCATTTCTTGCTACTGCCATATAGTGCCAGTTTCTGACTGGGAATTCAAAGAATATATTGGGGTTACGTGCACCCACAATTTTTACTACTGGTATACAGTGCCATTGTCTGACTGGGAATTCAAAGAATATATTGGGGTTATAAATACCCTCATTTCTTGCTACTGCCATATAGTGCCAGTTTCTGACTGGGAATTCAAAGAATATATTGGGGTTACGTGCACCCACAATTTTTACTACTGGTATACAGTGCCATTGTCTGACTGGGAATTCAAAGAGTATATTGGGAATACAAATACCCTCATTTCTTGCTACTGCCATATAGTGCCAGTGTCTGACTGGGAATTCAAAGAATATATTGGGGTTACGTGCACCCACAATTTTTACTACTGGTATACAGTGCCATTGTCTGACTGGGAATTCAAAGAGTATATTGGGAATACAAATACCCTCATTTCTTGCTACTGCCATATAGTGCCAGTTTCTGACTGGGAATTCAAAGAATATATTGGGGTTACGTGCACCCACAATTTTTACTACTGGTATACAGTGCCATTGTCTGACTGGGAATTCAAAGAGTATATTGGGAATACAAATACCCTCATTTCTTGCTACTGCCATATAGTGCCAGTGTCTGACTGGGAATTCAAAGAATATATTGGGGTTACGTGCACCCACAATTTTTACTACTGGTATACAGTGCCATTGTCTGACTGGGAATTCAAAGAGTATATTGGGAATACAAATACCCTCATTTCTTGCTACTGCCATATAGTGCCAGTTTCTGACTGGGAATTCAAAGAATATATTGGGGTTACGTGCACCCACAATTTTTACTACTGGTATACAGTGCCATTGTCTGACTGGGAATTCAAAGAATATATTGGGGTTATAAATACCCTCATTTCTTGCTACTGCCATATAGTGCCAGTTTCTGACTGGGAATTCAAAGAATATATTGGGGTTACGTGCACCCACAATTTTTACTACTGGTATACAGTGCCATTGTCTGACTGGGAATTCAAAGAATATATTGGGGTTATAAATACCCTCATTTCTTGCTACTGCCATATAGTGCCAGTTTCTGACTGGTAATTCAAAGAATATATTGGGGTTACGTGCACCCACAATTTTTACTACTGGTATACAGTGCCATTGTCTGACTGGGAATTCAAAGAGTATATTGGGAATACAAATACCCTCATTTCTTGCTACTGCCATATAGTGCCAGTGTCTGACTGGGAATTCAAAGAATATATTGGGGTTACGTGCACCCACAATTTTTACTACTGGTATACAGTGCCATTGTCTGACTGGGAATTCAAAGAGTATATTGGGAATACAAATACCCTCATTTCTTGCTACTGCCATATAGTGCCAGTTTCTGACTGGGAATTCAAAGAATATATTGGGGTTACGTGCACCCACAATTTTTACTACTGGTATACAGTGCCATTGTCTGACTGGGAATTCAAAGAGTATATTGGGAATACAAATACCCTCATTTCTTGCTACTGCCATATAGTGCCAGTTTCTGACTGGGAATTCAAAGAATATATTGGGGTTACGTGCACCCACAATTTTTACTACTGGTATACAGTGCCATTGTCTGACTGGGAATTCAAAGAATATATTGGGGTTATAAATACCCTCATTTCTTGCTACTGCCATATAGTGCCAGTTTCTGACTGGGAATTCAAAGAATATATTGGGGTTACGTGCACCCACAATTTTTACTACTGGTATACAGTGCCATTGTCTGACTGGGAATTCAAAGAATATATTGGGGTTATAAATACCCTCATTTCTTGCTACTGCCATATAGTGCCAGTTTCTGACTGGTAATTCAAAGAATATATTGGGGTTACGTGCACCCACAATTTTTACTACTGGTATACAGTGCCATTGTCTGACTGGGAATTCAAAGAATATATTGGGGTTATAAATACCCTCATTTCTTGCTACTGCCATATAGTGCCAGTTTCTGACTGGTAATTCAAAGAATATATTGGGGTTACGTGCACCCACAATTTTTACTACTGGTATACAGTGCCATTGTCTGACTGGGAATTCAAAGAGTATATTGGGAATACAAATACCCTCATTTCTTGCTACTGCCATATAGTGCCAGTGTCTGACTGGGAATTCAAAGAATATATTGGGGTTACGTGCACCCACAATTTTTACTACTGGTATACAGTGCCATTGTCTGACTGGGAATTCAAAGAGTATATTGGGAATACAAATACCCTCATTTCTTGCTACTGCCATATAGTGCCAGTGTCTGACTGGGAATTCAAAGAATATATTGGGGTTACGTGCACCCACAATTTTTACTACTGGTATACAGTGCCATTGTCTGACTGGGAATTCAAAGAGTATATTGGGAATACAAATACCCTCATTTCTTGCTACTGCCATATAGTGCCAGTTTCTGACTGGGAATTCAAAGAATATATTGGGGTTACGTGCACCCACAATTTTTACTACTGGTATACAGTGCCATTGTCTGACTGGGAATTCAAAGAGTATATTGGGAATACAAATACCCTCATTTCTTGCTACTGCCATATAGTGCCAGTGTCTGACTGGGAATTCAAAGAATATATTGGGGTTACGTGCACCCACAATTTTTACTACTGGTATACAGTGCCATTGTCTGACTGGGAATTCAAAGAGTATATTGGGAATACAAATACCCTCATTTCTTGCTACTGCCATATAGTGCCAGTTTCTGACTGGGAATTCAAAGAATATATTGGGGTTACGTGCACCCACAATTTTTACTACTGGTATACAGTGCCATTGTCTGACTGGGAATTCAAAGAGTATATTGGGAATACAAATACCCTCATTTCTTGCTACTGCCATATAGTGCCAGTGTCTGACTGGGAATTCAAAGAATATATTGGGGTTACGTGCACCCACAATTTTTACTACTGGTATACAGTGCCAATTTCTAACTAGGAATTCAAAATGCGCAAGGCTCCCGGAAAGGGACGTGGACGAGGCCGTGGGCGAGGTCGGGGGAATGGTTCTGGGGAGCAAGGTAGCAGTGAAGCCACAGGGCGTCCCGTGCCTACTCCTGTGGGGCAGCAAGCATTGCGCCACTCCACAGTGCCAGGGTTGCTTGCCACATTAACTAAACTGCAGGGTACAAACCTTAGTAGGCCCGAGAACCAGGAACAGGTCTTGCAATGGCTGTCAGAGAACGCTTACAGCACATTGTCCAGCAGCCAGTCAGACTCTGCCTCCTCTCCTCCTATTACCCAACAGTCTTGTCTTCCTTCCTCCCAAAATTCCGAAGCTTTACAGAACAATAACCCAAACTGTCCCTGCTCCCCAGAGCTGTTCTCCGCTCCTTTCATTGTCCCTCAACCTGCCTCTCCACGTCACGATTCCACGAACCTAACAGAGGAGCATCTGTATCCAGATGCTCAAACACTAGAGTCTCCTCCATCTCCGTTCGATTTGGTGGTGGATGACCAGCAACCCACCCTCATCGACGATGATGTGACGCAGTTGCCGTCAGGGCATCCAGTTGACCGGCGCATTGTGCGGGAGGAGGAGATGAGACAGGAGTTGGAAGAGGAAGTGGTGGATGATGAGGACACTGACCCGACCTGGACAGGGGGGATGTCAAGCGGGGAAAGTAGTGTGGATGTTGAGGCAGGTGCAGCACCAAAAAGGGTAGCTAGAGGCAGAGGCAGAGGTCAGCAGCTTAGGCGAAGCCAGGCCACACCCGGAATCTCCCAAGATGTTCCAGTTCGTACCCAGCCCCGAAAAACTCCCACCTCGAGGGCACGTTTCTCGAAGGTGTGGAGTTTTTTCAAGGAATGCGCCGAGGACAGATATAGTGTTGTCTGCACAATTTGCCTCTCGAAATTGATTAGGGGCTCTGAGAAGAGCAACCTGTCCACCACTTCAATGCGCCGTCATTTGGAATCCAAGCACTGGAATCAGTGGCAGGCAGCAACGGCAGGACAAAGGCCGACTGCCGTTCACGCCACTGCCACTGCCTCTGCCTCTGCCTCTGCCACTGCCACTGCTGACTGTGCTGGCGATGCACTCCAGAGGACGAGCCAGGACACCACTTCATCTGCCTCCGCCACTTTGTTGACTTCTACCTCATCCTCCCCTGGTCCTGTCTTATCTCCTTCTCCTGCACCATCAAAGGCACCATCAGGCGTTTCTTTACAACAACCCACCATCTCTCAGACATTGGAGCGGCGGCAGAAATACACTGCTAACCACCCACACGCGCAAGCCTTGAACGCCAACATCGCTAAACTGCTGGCCCAGGAGATGTTGGCGTTCCGGCTTGTTGAAACTCCCGCCTTCCTGGACCTGATGGCAACTGCGGCACCTCGCTATGCCGTCCCTAGCCGTCACTACTTCTCCCGGTGTGCCGTCCCCGCCTTGCACCAGCACGTGTCACTCAACATCAGGCGGGCCCTTAGTTCCGCGCTTTGCACAAAGGTCCACTTGACCACCGACGCGTGGACAAGTGCATGCGGACAGGGACGCTACATTTCACTGACGGCACACTGGGTGAATGTAGTTGAGGCTGGGACTGCTTCCCAAACTGGCCCGGTGTACCTCGTCTCCCCGCCTAACATTCCTGGCAGGGACACGAGAAGAACACCCCCCTCCTCCTCCTCCTCCTCTACCGCCTCCTCCTCCGCCACCGCCTCCTCCTCCGCCACCGCCTCCTCCTCCGCTGTTAGATTGACCCCAGCTACGAGTTGGAAACGTTGCAGCACTGGCGTTGGTAGACGTCAGCAGGCTGTGCTGAAGCTGATCAGCTTGGGGGACAGACAGCACACTGCCTCCGAGGTGAGGGATGCCCTCCTCGATGAGACGGCAATATGGTTTGAGCCGCTGCACCTGGGCCCAGGCATGGTCGTTTGTGATAACGGCCGGAACCTGGTAGCAGCTCTGGAGCTTGCCGGACTCCAACATGTTCCATGCCTGGCCCACGTCTTCAACCTAGTGGTGCAACGTTTCCTAAAGAGCTACCCCAATGTTCCAGAGCTACTGGTGAAAGTGCGGCGCATGTGCGCCCACTTTCGCAAGTCGACAGTAGCCGCTGCTAGCTTAAAATCTCTCCAGCAACGCCTGCATGTGCCACAACACCGGCTTTTGTGCGACGTCCCCACACGCTGGAACTCAACGTTTCAGATGTTGAATAGAGTGGTTGAGCAGCAGAGACCTTTGATGGAATACCAGCTACAAAACCCTAGGGTGCCACAAAGTCAGCTGCCTCAGTTTCACATCCATGAGTGGCCATGGATGAGAGACCTTTGTGACATCCTACGGGTCTTTGAGGAGTCCACAAGGAGGGTGAGCTCTGAGGATGCGATGGTGAGCCTTACAATCCCGCTCTTGTGTGTTCTGAGAGAATCCCTGATTGACATCAGGGATAACTCAGATCACACAGAGGAGTTAGGGATAGCATCCGATCCGTCACAGCTGGAGAGTAGGTCCACACATCTGTCCGCTTCACTGCGTTTAATGGAGGAGGAGGAGGAGGAGGAGGAGGAAGAAGAGTTGTCCGATGATGTGATGGTGATACAGGAGGCTTCCGGGCAACTTCGAATCGTCCCATTGTTGCAGCGCGGATGGGTAGACATGGAGGATGAGGAGGAAATGGAGATTGAACTTTCCGGTGGGGCCAGAGGAGTCATGCCAACTAACACTGTGGCAGACATGGCTGAGTTCATGTTGGGGTGCTTTACAACCGACAAGCGTATTGTCAAAATCATGGAGGACAACCAGTACTGGATCTTTGCTATCCTTGACCCCCGGTATAAAAACAACATCTCGTCTTTTATTCCGGTAGAGGGGAGGGCCAATCGCATCAATGCTTGCCACAGGCAATTGGTGCAGAATATGATGGAGATGTTTCCAGCATGTGACGTTGGCGGCAGGGAGGGCAGTTCCTCCAGTAGGCAACCAAGTTCTCACCGGTCCACACAAACGAGGGGCACACTGTCTAAGGTCTGGGACACCTTGATGGCACCCCCTCGCCAAAGTGCCGCCACGGAGGGTCCTAGTGTCACCAGGCGTGAGAAGTATAGGCGCATGTTGCGGGAATACCTTTCCGACCACAGCCCTGTCCTCTCCGACCCCTCTGCGCCCTACACGTATTGGGTGTCGAAGTTGGACCTGTGGCTTGAACTTGCCCTATATGCCTTGGAGGTGCTGTCCTGTCCTGCCGCCAGCGTCCTATCTGAGAGGGTGTTCAGTGCAGCCGGTGGCATCATCACTGACAAGCGCACCCGTCTGTCAGCTGAGAGTGCCGACCGGCTCACTTTGATAAAAATGAACCACCACTGGGTAGAGCCGTCATTTTTGTGCCCACCTGTGTAAAGCACCCCAACATGAAACTCCATGTCTGTACTCAACCTCTCCAATTCCTCCGCATCCTCATACTCATCCACCATAAGCGTTGCACAATTCTGCTAATACTAGGCTCCCTCCACCCTGATTTCCCCCAACTCTGCTGGTTAGAGGCTCCCTCCACCATGAATTTGCCCAAACTGGGCTGTTTAGAGGCTCCCTCCACCATGAATTGGTCCAAACTGGGTTTTTTAGAGGCTCCCTCCACCATGAATTTGCCCAAACTGGGCTGTTTAGAGGCTCCCTCCACCATGAATTGGTCCAAACTGGGCTGGTTAGAGGCTCCCTCCACCATGAATTTCCCAAAACTTGGCTGTTTAGAGGCTCCCTCCACCATGAATTTGCCCAAACTGGGCTGTTTAGAGGCTCCCTCCACCATTAATTGGTCCAAACTGGGCTGGTTAGAGGCTCCCTCCACCATGAATTTGCCCAAACTGGGGTGGTTAGAGGCTCCCTCCACCATTAATTGGTCCAAACTGGGCTGGTTAGAGGCTCCCTCCACCATGAATTTCCCAAAACTTGGCTGTTTAGAGGCTCCCTCCACCATTAATTGGTCCAAACTGGGCTGGTTAGAGGCTCCCTCCACCATGTATTTGCCCAAACTGGGCTGTTTAGAGGCTCCCTCCACCATTAATTGGTCCAAACTGGGCTGGTTAGAGGCTCCCTCCACCATGAATTTGCCCAAACTGGGCTGTTTAGAGGCTCCCTCCACCATGAATTGGTCCAAACTGGGGTGGTTAGAGGCTCCCTCCACCATGAATTGGTCCAAACTGGGGTGGTTAGAGGCTCCCTCCACCATTAATTGGTCCAAACTGGGCTGGTTAGAGGCTCCCTCCACCATGAATTTGCCCAAACTGGGCTGTTTAGAGGCTCCCTCCACCATTAATTGGTCCAAACTGGGCTGGTTAGAGGCTCCCTCCACCATGAATTTGCCCAAACTGGGCTGTTTAGAGGCTCCCTCCACCATGAATTGGTCCAAACTGGGGTGGTTAGAGGCTCCCTCCACCATGAATTGGTCCAAACTGGGGTGGTTAGAGGCTCCCTCCACCATTAATTGGTCCAAACTGGGCTGGTTAGAGGCTCCCTCCACCATTAATTGGTCCAAACTGGGCTGGTTAGAGGCTCCCTCCACCATGAATTGGTCCAAACTGGGTTTTTTAGAGGCTCCCTCCACCATGAATTGGTCCAAACTGGGCTGGTTAGAGGCTCCCTCCACCATGAATTTCCCAAAACTTGGCTGTTTAGAGGCTCCCTCCACCATTAATTGGTCCAAACTGGGCTGGTTAGAGGCTCCCTCCACCATGAATTTGCCCAAACTGGGCTGTTTAGAGGCTCCCTCCACCATTAATTGGTCCAAACTGGGCTGGTTAGAGGCTCCCTCCACCATGAATTTGCCCAAACTGGGCTGTTTAGAGGCTCCTTCCACCATGAATTGGTCCAAACTGGGGTGGTTAGAGGCTCCCTCCACCATGAATTGGTCCAAACTGGGGTGGTTAGAGGCTCCCTCCACCATTAATTGGTCCAAACTGGGCTGGTTAGAGGCTCCCTCCACCATGAATTTGCCCAAACTGGGCTGTTTAGAGGCTCCCTCCACCATTAATTGGTCCAAACTGGGCTGGTTAGAGGCTCCCTCCACCATGAATTTGCCCAAACTGGGCTGTTTAGAGGCTCCCTCCACCATGAATTGGTCCAAACTGGGGTGGTTAGAGGCTCCCTCCACCATGAATTGGTCCAAACTGGGGTGGTTAGAGGCTCCCTCCACCATTAATTGGTCCAAACTGGGCTGGTTAGAGGCTCCCTCCACCATTAATTGGTCCAAACTGGGCTGGTTAGAGGCTCCCTCCACCATGAATTTGCCCAAACTGGGGTGGTTAGAGGCTCCCTCCACCATTAATTGGTCCAAACTGGGCTGGTTAGAGGCTCCCTCCACAATTAATTGGTCCAAATTGGGCTAATTAGAGGCTCCCTCCACCATGAATTGGTCCAAACTGGGTTTTTTAGAGGCTCCCTCCACCATGAATTTGCCCAAACTGGGCTGTTTAGAGGCTCCCTCCACCATGAATTGGTCCAAACTGGGCTGGTTAGAGGCTCCCTCCACCATGAATTGGTCCAAACTGGGCTGGTTAGAGGCTCCCTCCACCATGAATTTGCCCAAACTGGGGTGGTTAGAGGCTCCCTCCACCATTAATTGGTCCAAACTGGGCTGGTTAGAGGCTCCCTCCACAATTAATTGGTCCAAACTGGGCTAATTAGAGGCTCCCTCCACCATGAATTGGTCCAAACTGGGTTTTTTAGAGGCTCCCTCCACCATGAATTTGCCCAAACTGGGCTGTTTAGAGGCTCCCTCCACCATGAATTGGTCCAAACTGGGCTGGTTAGAGGCTCCCTCCACCATGAATTTCCCAAAACTTGGCTGTTTAGAGGCTCCCTCCACCATTAATTGGTCCAAACTGGGCTGGTTAGAGGCTCCCTCCACCATTAATTGGTCCAAACTGGGCTGGTTAGAGGCTCCCTCCACCATTAATTGGTCCAAACTGGGCTGGTTAGAGGCTCCCTCCACCATGAATTTCCCAAAACTTGGCTGTTTAGAGGCTCCCTCCACCATGAATTGGTCCAAACTGGGCTGGTTAGAGGCTCCCTCCACCATGAATTTGCCCAAACTGGGCTGTTTAGAGGCTCCCTCCACCATGAATTGGTCCAAACTGGGTTTTTTAGAGGCTCCCTCCACCATTAATTGGTCCAAACTGGGCTGGTTAGAGGCTCCCTCCACAATTAATTGGTCCAAACTGGGCTAATTAGAGGCTCCCTCCACCATGAATTGGTCCAAACTGGGTTTTTTAGAGGCTCCCTCCACCATGAATTTGCCCAAACTGGGCTGTTTAGAGGCTCCCTCCACCATGAATTGGTCCAAACTGGGCTGGTTAGAGGCTCCCTCCACCATGAATTGGTCCAAACTGGGGTGGTTAGAGGCTCCCTCCACCATTAATTGGTCCAAACTGGGCTGGTTAGAGGCTCCCTCCACCATTAATTGGTCCAAACTGGGCTGGTTAGAGGCTCCCTCCACCATGAATTTGCCCAAACTGGGGTGGTTAGAGGCTCCCTCCACCATTAATTGGTCCAAACTGGGCTGGTTAGAGGCTCCCTCCACAATTAATTGGTCCAAACTGGGCTAATTAGAGGCTCCCTCCACCATGAATTGGTCCAAACTGGGTTTTTTAGAGGCTCCCTCCACCATGAATTTGCCCAAACTGGGCTGTTTAGAGGCTCCCTCCACCATGAATTGGTCCAAACTGGGCTGGTTAGAGGCTCCCTCCACCATGAATTTCCCAAAACTTGGCTGTTTAGAGGCTCCCTCCACCATGAATTTGCCCAAACTGGGCTGTTTAGAGGCTCCCTCCACCATTAATTGGTCCAAACTGGGCTGGTTAGAGGCTCCCTCCACCATGAATTTGCCCAAACTGGGGTGGTTAGAGGCTCCCTCCACCATTAATTGGTCCAAACTGGGCTGGTTAGAGGCTCCCTCCACCATGAATTTCCCAAAACTTGGCTGTTTAGAGGCTCCCTCCACCATTAATTGGTCCAAACTGGGCTGGTTAGAGGCTCCCTCCACCATGAATTTGCCCAAACTGGGCTGTTTAGAGGCTCCCTCCACCATTAATTGGTCCAAACTGGGCTGGTTAGAGGCTCCCTCCACCATGAATTTGCCCAAACTGGGCTGTTTAGAGGCTCCCTCCACCATGAATTGGTCCAAACTGGGGTGGTTAGAGGCTCCCTCCACCATGAATTGGTCCAAACTGGGGTGGTTAGAGGCTCCCTCCACCATTAATTGGTCCAAACTGGGCTGGTTAGAGGCTCCCTCCACCTTGAATTTCCCAAAACTTGGCTGTTTAGAGGCTCCCTCCACCATTAATTGGTCCAAACTGGGCTGGTTAGAGGCTCCCTCCACCATGAATTTGCCCAAACTGGGCTGTTTAGAGGCTCCCTCCACCATGAATTTGCCCAAACTGGGCTGTTTAGAGGCTCCCTCCACCATGAATTGGTCCAAACTGGGCTGGTTAGAGGCTCCCTCCACCATGAATTTCCCAAAACTTGGCTGTTTAGAGGCTCCCTCCACCATTAATTGGTCCAAACTGGGCTGGTTAGAGGCTCCCTCCACCATGAATTTGCCCAAACTGGGGTGGTTAGAGGCTCCCTCCACCATTAATTGGTCCAAACTGGGCTGGTTAGAGGCTCCCTCCACCATTAATTGGTCCAAACTGGGCTAATTAGAGGCTCCCTCCACCATGAATTGGTCCAAACTGGGTTTTTTAGAGGCTCCCTCCACCATGAATTTGCCCAAACTGGGCTGTTTAGAGGCTCCCTCCACCATGAATTGGTCCAAACTGGGCTGGTTAGAGGCTCCCTCCACCATGAATTGGTCCAAACTGGGCTGGTTAGAGGCTCCCTCCACCATGAATTTCCCAAAACTTGGCTGTTTAGAGGCTCCCTCCACCATTAATTGGTCCAAACTGGGCTGGTTAGAGGCTCCCTCCACCATGAATTGGTCCAAACTGGGGTTTTTAGAGGCTCCCTCCACCATGAATTGGTCCAAACTGGGGTTTTTAGAGTCTCCCTCCACCATGAATTGGTCCAAACTGGGGTTTTTAGAGTCTCCCTCCACCATGAATTGGTCCAAACTGGGGTTTTTAGAGGCTCCCTCCACCATGAATTTGCCCAAACTCTGCTGGTTAGAGGCTCAATCCACCCTGATTTTCAAAACAAATGTTGGTGCCAACCTCAACTTACTACAAGGGCCAAATTCACTGCTGGTGACAAGCTCTCCTCACTGCAAGTGCCAAATACACATGTTTCAAGGTGTTTTCCTACTGTCAGAGAGGTGGTATTGAGTGTGTAAAGTGTGTAGTTGTTAGGCTGTGATGTTGGGGTAATAGAGGGTCTTTGGTGTGTTAGATGCCCCCAGACATGCTTCCCCTGCTGTCCCAGTGTCATTCCAGAGGTGTTGGCATCATTTCCTGGGGTGTCATAGTGGACTTGGTGACCCTCCAGACACGGATTTGGGTTTCCCCCTTAACGAGTATCTGTTCCCCATAGACTATAATGGGGTTCGAAACCCGTTCGAACACACGAACATTGAGCGGCTGTTCGAATCGAATTTCGAACCTCGAACATTTTAGTGTTCGCTCATCTCTAATCATGATATCCATTGTCAGATCGGTCCATCACAGGATCCATCGGTGAACACAATAATGGTCCAGTAGAATTCATCCAGATTTGAAGTTTACCGTGGTCTGTTTCCTAGGCGTAGTTGTAGGGATGGGCCCCCCAAAATCATTTATGTAGTGGGGTCAAGGACACTCAGTCTGAGACTGTTGGCGTCCATCACTTTGATGGGTGAGAATAGTGCTGCATGCTGTGCTATTATTCCCATTTATTCTGACACTTAGGGTTGAGCGATCAGGATCAGAAAAGATCGGATGCCGATCAGCGATCGAGTAAATTTCACGATCACGATCGGGTTCTGATCCCACCTAAAAAAGTTCGGGAACGGAACTTCCATCCCGATTGCTCAACACTAGTTACCTGCACAGGACCGCTGCCTCTCCCTGGAGTTCCAAGCCATTGTTCTCTGTCCTCTCCTCTCTTATTCACATGCCGGCAGAGTGCATGCGCACCACCGCCTCCCTAGACTAGTGTTACTGATGCTGGGAGTAGGCGGGGCTTGTTGTGGCTTAGGAGAGTGTGGGCGGGTACAGGGCAGGGAGATGTGAGTGCATCAATCACGTCTCCCCTCCCAGTACCCGCCCATACTCTCCTAAGCCACAAGCCCCGCCTTCTCCCAGCATCTGTAACACTAGTCTAGGGAGGCAGGGGGGTGTACGGTGCTCTGCAAGCATGTGAAAGAGAGAAGAGGAGCGAGAACAACATAGAGCGGCAGCGGATCTGTGCAGGTAAGTTGAGCGATTGGGATTGGAATTCCGTTCCCGATCTTTTTTAAGCGGGGTCGGAACCCGATCGTGATTGTGAAATTTACTCGATCGCCGATCGGGATCTGATCCCGATCGTTCAACCCTACTCATCACTACTTTTGGGATTGTTGGTATATTATATGACAGGATTGAGCAGCCTGGCTGTAGATCTTCGGTATCTCACAATAATACCATGGACGTGCCGCACCGGTCACATGTGTCAGTCTGGTCAGGGGCCTCTTTGATGCTGACAATGCTCAATTTTTCAGAACAGATGAAATGTTTCCTCGCTGTTGTCAGGTTTTGGGAAATCCATTGTTGTTATAACGTTCGTGTCAGAACTTCTGAAGAAGGAGAATAAATATATGGCCTGTGCCAAGTATAATCTGAGCCGAGCTTACAATTATCGCCTACTGTGTGATCCCGGCCAGGTGGTTCGTGGCCCGATATCCTGCCCGGGTCTGTTTACCCTTAACACGTCCAGTAGGACGGTCTGGTGTTACTGAGAATTTCAGCTCCTCTGGGGCAGAAAGTGGAAAGTACAAAATATAACCTGCAAATGGGATATTTCTGGAGAGAAGTCTTCTATTATTCCCAGACCATAGACTCTACGAGATAACACGATGTGTCCTCTGTCTGCTCGCATTTCCTTGTTGGAAAACATAGATTAAATCTCTGCAGTCCCAATTTATTAGGTTTATACTTCTGTGCTGAAAAATTCCTGGATATATTTCATACTTTATTTTTGGAATATTCTAAACGTCCCTGATGTAAAATCAGCCTTATAGAAATTCACTACTCCTTCCCACCACTAGGCGGACTCTGGAGTGTTCAGGAAGTGGTATAAATGAATTAGATTTAAGCTCCCCCTAGTGGTGGCTGCAGACAGATAGAATTATTATGAACTCTATGATGGGGGATATATTAGAGGGAATCTCTTAGGGTAATTTGGGACACGACACAGACACAGGTCCTTAGGATGGGTGCTTATCAATAACCCTGTTCTAAAATTGTCCATGCCCATATAAAAAAAATAATCTTTATACTTACCTAGATATGAGTCTGAGGAGTCATCTCTGGTGCTCCTGGGACTTGCGCAGTGATTCAGTGACGTACAACCGTGCCTGCACATGAAATTGGCGCATGCGCAATAGCCATGGTGTACAAGCTCGTCTTCACGAAACCACTGAATTACCAATGGTGCTAACCATGTCCGAATTAGATCTGGTGTCTCAATAATCCCATTGCAACAGAATGGAAATCTGCACCTGTCTGGAACTGTTGCAGCGTTCCTATATCCCTTATACCAATTGTCTTATGTGAGAAATAGCAAATTTTTGTAGCCTGCACCAACCTAGCCTGGTCAATACCCGCCCTAATCTCCATCT
This sequence comes from Leptodactylus fuscus, assembly GCF_031893055.1. NCBI lineage: Eukaryota > Metazoa > Chordata > Amphibia > Anura > Leptodactylidae > Leptodactylus > Leptodactylus fuscus. The sequence goes on along the minus strand of NC_134268.1, from coordinate 217,580,699 downwards.
AACTCATATTCATAACAAAGGGGCCCATTTAAAATTGATGTAAAGTAGGGTTGAGTGATCGGGATTGGAAAAGATCGGATTCCAATTGGCGATCGAGCAAATTTCACAATCACGATTGGCTGGAAAATGATCGAAAATCAGATTTTAAAATCGATCCTGAAATCTCAAGAAAGGCTCAACCCTAATGTAAAGACATCCTGATTCCTCCAGACAGAGGTGCAACCCCAACATCCGATCAGTATTAGCGAATTGATGAAGGGAGTTGCATCTATTTACATCATTGATATTCTAAACCAGATACATCTGATCAAAATGTCAAAGAAAATACCGCCAACTCTTCTACAGAACAAGGTTGTGGCCGGCCAGCTGTACGTGATCCCTGCCATAGAAAATATTATCCACTAATGAGTATTTATTGTAATGTTTTGGAAAAAGTAAAAAAAAAAAAAAAAAGTGTGGTTTGTTGAGAAAAACAGGATAATGATTGTTTTGTAAGAATTCAGTGTCGGTACAAATAGAAGGAACTTGGCAGAACTCCTGGATGAAGGTAAAAAGAACATAATAACCGCGGAACAAGCCTGCTGGAGAGAAGCCACCGCCTGACATCAAAGAGAGCCTGTGTGAAAATGGGAAGGTGCCTGTATGTGGAGTATGTAACTCCTGAAATGGCGAATAATCTGTCTGAGAATGAAGACGGGAATATGCTCAGATTAGGCAACTGGTTATAAAAGGTTCAGAAATACTGCTAAGGCAAGTCAAGCAAAGCAACTACTATAATAATGCCCCTATATACAAGAATACAACTACTATAATACTACCTCCTATGTACAAGAATACAACTACTATAATACTACCTCCTATGTACAAGAATATAACTACTATAATACTACCTCCTATGTACAAGAATATAACTACTATAATACTACTCCTATGTACAAGAATATAACTACTATAATACTACCTCCTATGTACAAGAATATAACTACTATAATACTACCTCCTATGTACAAGAATATAACTACTATAATACTACTCCTATGTACAAGAATATAACTACTATAATACTACTCCTATGTACAAGAATATAACTACTATAATACTACCTCCTATGTACAAGAATATAACTACTATAATACTGCTCCTATGTACAAGAATATAACTACTATAATACTGCTCCTATGTACAAGAATATAACTACTATAATACTACCTCCTATGTACAAGAATATAACTACTATAATACTACCTCCTATGTACAAGAATATAACTACTATAATACTACTCCTATGTACAAGAATATAACTACTATAATACTACCTCCTATGTACAAGAATATAACTACTATAATACTGCTCCTATGTACGAGAATATAACTACTATAATACTGCTCCTATGTACAAGAATATAACTACTATAATACTACCCCTATGTACAAGAATATAACTACTATAATACTGCTCCTATGTACAAGAATATAACTACTATAATACTACTCCTATGTACGAGAATATAACTGATATAACACTGCTCCTATGTACAAGAATATAACTACTATAATACTACCCCTATGTACAAGAATATAACTACTATAATACTGCTCCTATGTACAAGAATATAACTACTATAATACTACCTCCTATGTACAAGAATATAACTACTATAATACTACCTCCTATGTACAAGAATATAACTACTATAATACTACCTCCTATGTACAAGAATATAACTACTATAATACTACTCCTATGTACAAAAATATACCTACTATAATACTACTCCTATGTACAAGAATATAACTACTATAATACTACTCCTATGTACAAGAATATAACTACTATAATACTACTCCTATGTACAAAAATATACCTACTATAATACTACTCCTATGTACAAGAATATAACTACTATAATACTGCTCCTATGTACGAGAATATAACTACTATAATACTACTCCTATGTACGAGAATATAACTAATATAACACTGCTCCTATGTACAAGAATATAACTACTATAATACTACCCCTATGTACAAGAATATAACTACTATAATACTGCTCCTATGTACAAGAATATAACTACTATAATACTACCTCCTATGTACAAGAATATAACTACTATAATACTACTCCTATGTACAAGAATATAACTACTATAATACTACTACTATGTACAAGAATATAACTACTATAATACTACCCCTATGTACAAGAATATAACTACTATAATACTGCTCCTATGTACAAGAATATAACTACTATAATACTGCTCCTATTTACAAGAATATAACTACTATAATACTACCTCCTATGTACAAGAATATAACTACTATAATACTACTCCTATGTACAAGAATATAACTACTATAATACTACTCCTATGTACAAGAATATAACTACTATAATACTGCTCCTATGTACAAGAATATAACTACTATAATACTGCTCCTATGTACAAGAATATAACTACTATAATACTGCTCCTATGTACAAGAATATAACTACTATAATACTGCTCCTATTTACAAGAATATAACTACTATAATACTACCTCCTATGTACAAGAATATAACTACTATAATACTACTCCTATGTACAAGAATATAACTACTATAATACTGCTCCTATGTACAAGAATATAACTACTATAATACTGCTCCTATGTACAAGAATATAACTACTATAATACTGCTCCTATGTACAAGAATATAACTACTATAATACTACCTCCTATGTACAAGAATATAACTACTATAATACTGCTCCTATGTACAAGAATATAACTACTATAATACTACCTCCTATGTACAAGAATATAACTACTATAATACTGCTCCTATGTACAAGAATATAACTACTATAATACTGCTCCTATTTACAAGAATATAACTACTATAATACTACCTCCTATGTACAAGAATATAACTACTATAATACTACTCCTATGTACAAGAATATAACTACTATAATACTGCTCCTATGTACAAGAATATAACTACTATAATACTGCTCCTATGTACAAGAATATAACTACTATAATACTACCTCCTATGTACAAGAATATAACTACTATAATACTACCTCCTATGTACAAGAATGTAACTACTATAATACTGCTCCTATGTACAAGAATATAACTACTATAATACTACCTCCTATGTACAAGAATATAACTACTATAATACTACCTCCTATGTACAAGAATGTAACTACTATAATACTACCTCCTATGTACAAGAATATAACTACTATAATACTACCTCCTATGTACAAGAATGTAACTACTATAATACTACCCCTATGTACAAGAATATAACTACTATTATACTACTACTATGTACAAGAATATAACTACTATAATACTGCTCCTATGTACAAGAATATAACTACTATAATACTACCTCCTATGTACAAGAATATAACTACTATAATACTGCTCCTATGTACAAGAATATAACTACTATAATACTACTCCTATGTACAAGAATATAACTACTATAATACTACCTCCTATGTACAAGAATATAACTACTATAATACTACTCCTATGTACAAGAATATAACTACTATAATACTACTCCTATGTACAAGAATATAACTACTATAATACTACTCCTATGTACAAGAATATAACTACTATAATACTACCTCCTATATACAAGAATATAACTACTATAATACTACCTCCTATATACAAGAATATAACTACTATAATACTACTCCTATGTACAAGAATATAACTACTATAATACTACTCCTATGTACAAGAATATAACTACTATAATACTACTCCTATGTACAAGAATATAACTACTATAATACTACCTCCTATGTACAAGAATATAACTACTATAATACTACTCCTATGTACAAGAATATAACTACTATAATACTGCTCCTATGTACAAGAATATAACTACTATAATACTACCCCTATGTACAAGAATATAACTACTATAATACTACTCCTATGTACAAGAATATAACTACTATAATACTGCTCCTATGTACAAGAATATAACTACTATAATACTACCTCCTATGTACAAGAATATAACTACTATAATACTGCTCCTATGTACAAGAATATAACTACTATAATACTGCTCCTATTTACAAGAATATAACTACTATAATACTACCTCCTATGTACAAGAATATAACTACTATAATACTACTCCTATGTACAAGAATATAACTACTATACTACTCCTATGTACAAGAATATAACTACTATAATACTGCTCCTATGTACAAGAATATAACTACTATAATACTGCTCCTATGTACAAGAATATAACTACTATAATACTGCTCCTATGTACAAGAATATAACTACTATAATACTGCTCCTATTTACAAGAATATAACTACTATAATACTACCTCCTATGTACAAGAATATAACTACTATAATACTACTCCTATGTACAAGAATATAACTACTATAATACTGCTCCTATGTACAAGAATATAACTACTATAATACTGCTCCTATGTACAAGAATATAACTACTATAATACTGCTCCTATGTACAAGAATATAACTACTATAATACTACCTCCTATGTACAAGAATATAACTACTATAATACTGCTCCTATGTACAAGAATATAACTACTATAATACTACCTCCTATGTACAAGAATATAACTACTATAATACTGCTCCTATGTACAAGAATATAACTACTATAATACTGCTCCTATTTACAAGAATATAACTACTATAATACTACCTCCTATGTACAAGAATATAACTACTATAATACTACTCCTATGTACAAGAATATAACTACTATAATACTGCTCCTATGTACAAGAATATAACTACTATAATACTGCTCCTATGTACAAGAATATAACTACTATAATACTGCTCCTATGTACAAGAATATAACTACTATAATACTACCTCCTATGTACAAGAATATAACTACTATAATACTACCTCCTATGTACAAGAATGTAACTACTATAATACTGCTCCTATGTACAAGAATATAACTACTATAATACTACCTCCTATGTACAAGAATATAACTACTATAATACTACCTCCTATGTACAAGAATGTAACTACTATAATACTACCTCCTATGTACAAGAATATAACTACTATAATACTACCTCCTATGTACAAGAATGTAACTACTATAATACTACCCCTATGTACAAGAATATAACTACTATTATACTACTACTATGTACAAGAATATAACTACTATAATACTGCTCCTATGTACAAGAATATAACTACTATAATACTACCTCCTATGTACAAGAATATAACTACTATAATACTGCTCCTATGTACAAGAATATAACTACTATAATACTGCTCCTATTTACAAGAATATAACTACTATAATACTACCTCCTATGTACAAGAATATAACTACTATAATACTACTCCTATGTACAAGAATATAACTACTATAATACTGCTCCTATGTACAAGAATATAACTACTATAATACTGCTCCTATGTACAAGAATATAACTACTATAATACTGCTCCTATGTACAAGAATATAACTACTATAATACTACCTCCTATGTACAAGAATATAACTACTATAATACTACCTCCTATGTACAAGAATGTAACTACTATAATACTGCTCCTATGTACAAGAATATAACTACTATAATACTACCTCCTATGTACAAGAATATAACTACTATAATACTACTCCTATGTACAAGAATATAACTACTATAATACTACTCCTATGTACAAGAATATAACTACTATAATACTACTCCTATGTACAAGAACATAACCACTATAATACTACTCCTATGTACAAGAATATAACTACTATAATACTACCTCCTATATACAAGAATATAACTACTATAATACTACCTCCTATATACAAGAATATAACTACTATAATACTACTCCTATGTACAAGAATATAACTACTATAATACTACTCCTATGTACAAGAATATAACTACTATAATACTACTCCTATGTACAAGAATATAACTACTATATTACTACCTCCTATGTACAAGAATATAACTACTATAATACTACTCCTATGTACAAGAATATAACTACTATAATACTGCTCCTATGTACAAGAATATAACTACTATAATACTACCCCTATGTACAAGAATATAACTACTATAATACTACTCCTATGTACAAGAATATAACTACTATAATACTGCTCCTATGTACAAGAATATAACTACTATAATACTACCTCCTATGTACAAGAATATAACTACTATAATACTGCTCCTATGTACAAGAATATAACTACTATAATACTGCTCCTATTTACAAGAATATAACTACTATAATACTACCTCCTATGTACAAGAATATAACTACTATAATACTACTCCTATGTACAAGAATATAACTACTATAATACTACTCCTATGTACAAGAATATAACTACTATAATACTGCTCCTATGTACAAGAATATAACTACTATAATACTGCTCCTATGTACAAGAATATAACTACTATAATACTGCTCCTATGTACAAGAATATAACTACTATAATACTGCTCCTATTTACAAGAATATAACTACTATAATACTACCTCCTATGTACAAGAATATAACTACTATAATACTACTCCTATGTACAAGAATATAACTACTATAATACTGCTCCTATGTACAAGAATATAACTACTATAATACTGCTCCTATGTACAAGAATATAACTACTATAATACTACCTCCTATGTACAAGAATATAACTACTATAATACTGCTCCTATGTACAAGAATATAACTACTATAATACTACCTCCTATGTACAAGAATATAACTACTATAATACTGCTCCTATGTACAAGAATATAACTACTATAATACTGCTCCTATTTACAAGAATATAACTACTATAATACTACCTCCTATGTACAAGAATATAACTACTATAATACTACTCCTATGTACAAGAATATAACTACTATAATACTGCTCCTATGTACAAGAATATAACTACTATAATACTGCTCCTATGTACAAGAATATAACTACTATAATACTGCTCCTATGTACAAGAATATAACTACTATAATACTACCTCCTATGTACAAGAATATAACTACTATAATACTACCTCCTATGTACAAGAATGTAACTACTATAATACTGCTCCTATGTACAAGAATATAACTACTATAATACTACCTCCTATGTACAAGAATATAACTACTATAATACTACCTCCTATGTACAAGAATGTAACTACTATAATACTACCTCCTATGTACAAGAATATAACTACTATAATACTACCTCCTATGTACAAGAATGTAACTACTATAATACTACCCCTATGTACAAGAATATAACTACTATTATACTACTACTATGTACAAGAATATAACTACTATAATACTGCTCCTATGTACAAGAATATAACTACTATAATACTACCTCCTATGTACAAGAATATAACTACTATAATACTGCTCCTATGTACAAGAATATAACTACTATAATACTGCTCCTATTTACAAGAATATAACTACTATAATACTACCTCCTATGTACAAGAATATAACTACTATAATACTACTCCTATGTACAAGAATATAACTACTATAATACTGCTCCTATGTACAAGAATATAACTACTATAATACTGCTCCTATGTACAAGAATATAACTACTATAATACTGCTCCTATGTACAAGAATATAACTACTATAATACTACCTCCTATGTACAAGAATATAACTACTATAATACTACCTCCTATGTACAAGAATGTAACTACTATAATACTGCTCCTATGTACAAGAATATAACTACTATAATACTACCTCCTATGTACAAGAATATAACTACTATAATACTACTCCTATGTACAAGAATATAACTACTATAATACTACTCCTATGTACAAGAATATAACTACTATAATACTACTCCTATGTACAAGAATATAACCACTATAATACTACTCCTATGTACAAGAATATAACTACTATAATACTACCTCCTATATACAAGAATATAACTACTATAATACTACCTCCTATATACAAGAATATAACTACTATAATACTACCTCCTATATACAAGAATATAACTACTATAATACTGCTCCTATGTACAAGAATATAACTACTATAATACTGCTCCTATGTACAAGAATATAACTACTATAATACTGCTCCTATGTACAAGAATATAACTACTATAATACTGCTCCTATTTACAAGAATATAACTACTATAATACTACCTCCTATGTACAAGAATATAACTACTATAATACTACTCCTATGTACAAGAATATAACTACTATAATACTGCTCCTATGTACAAGAATATAACTACTATAATACTGCTCCTATGTACAAGCATATAACTACTATAATACTACCTCCTATGTACAAGAATATAACTACTATAATACTGCTCCTATGTACAAGAATATAACTACTATAATACTACCTCCTAGCTGTGAGGACGTGTTTTTGTAGCTCTCCTGAGGCTCCTGATGTCTGGAGATAGCCCAGGGCGGGGCCGCCCTGGGTGGGGAAGTTCCCCTGCCAAGGCCCAGGCTCCAAGGCCTTCTCTGGGAAGCAATTCCCAGACAGCTAAAAAAATGGATGGAAATCCTAAAGTCCCCAGTAATGGGAATCGTGTCCAGTGTGTCAGCAGTCCTAGTGCAGCAAGCCAAGATGGGAAGAAAGTTGTAAAGGAAGAAGTAACGGAAGCAAGCAGTAGTACGGTGCAACAACCAAGCAAAATGGTTGAATGTAAGGAGCAAACTTTGCAGCCTGTGCAGACTCCATTGCAGGTTGCAGGTGTCCAGTCCACCCCACCCTCCTGCAGACAGAGGAGAACATCCCTGGAGAAGCAGACCATGCAGGAGAACATGCAGCAGTCTGTATTGGTACGGTCTGAGCGGACAAGATCTGGAAGCGGTAACTACAAAAATGTAGTGAAGGCAGTGGAGGAGATCAAAGGGAGACCAGCGGGGAAGCTTCAAGGTACCAGCAGTACAGTCACTGGAAATAAACTGGGACATAGTCCCCAGTCTGGACATTGTGGGCCCATGGCAGTGACAACAGCCGTAGCATGTCAGAAATCACAGGCTACACCAACCAGAAGCCATACTGGGGGTAACCAACCTGCAAAGCTTTCCAACAATGCACAGACTGTCACAGCTACTGAGCGAGCACCAGAACTGCGCCTGGCAGATGAGATACCAGCACTGGTCAAGCGACTGGAGACATTGAAGGCCAGTAAAATATATCTGCAGAGACAGATTGAATGTGCGTATAATCTAAAAAAGTCTGCCTGCCCTGAGAAACTGGTGTTACTGGACAGGAAGCTGAGCGCACTGGCGAAAGAGCTCGCCGAGAACGTACGGGAGACCGAGACTGTACTGGAGCAAATGGGACCGGTGGGAGAATCATACAGAAACCAGCAGCGGTTCCAGGAATACCAGAAGTCATCATCACCTTGTGCTAAAGCTGGGTCTGAACCCTCTCAAGGTGGCAGCCAGCAGTCCCATGTAAAACCAGTTCTGCAGCCAGCAAGTTTCCCTTTTAAGGAAGGGAATTTGTACGGGAAAGCGACCAGTGTTCAGCAACAGCAAAAACCTGCAGCAGTTCTCAGCAAGGCACCACAAGTCCCAGCAACCAGCACTTTGCAACCAGGTCATGGACCCCTGCCTAATGGTAATGAAGTAGCAGCTGTGCAGACACCACAAGTCCCAGGAGACAAGTCATTGCAGCAGGACTATGGACTCTTACCTGAAGGTACTGGGGGAGTAACATATTTGGGGTTACAGGTTGTGGACTCTGTTGTGCAGGACTCTGCTGCCGCTGACTGTAGTGGTAATATGGACTCTGCTATGCAGGACTCTGCTGCCGCTGACTATAATACTAATATGGACTCTGTTGTGCAGGACTCTGCTGCCGCTGACTGTAGTGGTAATATGGACTCTGCTATGCAGGACTCTGCTGCCGCTGACTATAATACTAATATGGACTCTGCTATGCAGGACTCTGCTGCCGCTGATTGTCTGACTAATGTGCCTGATATTATGGATATTCCTGTATGTGATAACGGCCCAGCAGGGGAAGGTGTTTCTGGGGGGGATCCTTCACTATCTATGGCGTCAGACCCCTCTGCAGTCCAGTCTCTGGAGTCTGGTGATATTGCAGACATAGAGGTTGATGGTGGGGCGGACACAGGACAGTCCAGTGTGCAGGACTTTCCCCCTCTGGATACTCGCACAGTAGCAGAACCACATGGTACAGGTGCTCAGCAGCCCACACAGCGCCCACAAACACGCCAAGATGGCGGATCCGGCCGTACCTCCTCAGGGAATGCCTGGAGCCGCGGTGCTCCATCTTTTGCATCAAACTCCAATTATACAGGCCAGGCTTTCAGGAGGAGGAATGTAGTCAGGTTTAGGCACGGAGGTGCCAAGGAGGATCTGCCGGATAGGAGGTTTGTGGTCCGAGAGCTCCTATGTACCCAGATGGGCTTTGTGCCGACTGATATCCTGGCCGTCATAAACCTTCCTGACCGCCAGGGGTATGATGTTAGTTTTAAGCTGATGTCTGATCTGGACCGGTTCTGGGCCAATCTCACCAGGTTGAGAGATACGGAAGGTTGGGATAAGTTCAGTTTCATCCCCATCTCTAGGCCAGATACAGCCTCTGTCACAATTGTATTTTGGAATGAAGCCGTTCCCCCTCAGGATATTGTCATCTGGCTCAGGAGGCATTGTGACCTCATGTCCGATCTTAGTAAGAACAGGGATGAAGACGGGGTCTGGACCGGTGGGTGGAGGGTCCTGGTGAAGTTGCGTCAGCAGAACAACATAACCCAACATCTGCCCAATTCGTTCTTTATAGGCCGAGAAAAAGGGATCTGCTTCTATGCGGGTCAGCCTCGCCGGTGCTTCAAGTGTGGGAAGGCCGGCCATGTGGCCAGTGTATGCTCCATGGTAAAGTGTAGCCTATGTAATGAAATGGGCCACGTGAGTGCCACATGCCAAAGCATTAGGTGTAACCTGTGCGGTCGGATCGGTCACCCCCACAGAGATTGTCCTGATGCCTGGCATAACATCTGTAAGGATAGCCCTGATGAGGACTTGCTGGCAGCGGCTGATGACATACAGGAGGAGGAGGAGGCGCTATTGTCAGGGTCAGTAGTCACGGAGGCGGAGCCTCAACCACATACAGGTGATACCACCCAAGACCAGGCCGAGTCAGGTCCCATTGAGACGACCATGGAGGTTGTCGAGCAGGTTGTACAACCCTCAGTGGTCGTCTCTTCTCCTGCCCGATCATCCAACAATAATAAAAGGAGGAAGAAGGATAAAGCCAGCCGTAAGCCTGAGGGTGAGTGGACCACGGTAGAAAAGCCCACAAAGATGAGAGTAAGTAGTGCAGGCGAGGTCACTGCAACGGGGAATAGATTTAGTGTCCTATCAGAGTCAGACGGAGAAGCAGAACTAGACAGAGAACTCTCACGAATGATGGCGGAGTATGAGGAGGAGCCAGAGGGCGATCCCCCCAATAAGAGGAGACCCCACCGAGATGAGGGGCAGTCCGAATCAGACATGGAAACAGCTGGTCACCAGGACACCTCTGACTCTGACCTATGACAATGGGGCCCATCTCTCTGTTTCTCATATTCCTAGTTGTTCTGATGGCAGGTTTCTATCTTAAAGTTATCTCTAGTAATGTGAATAGCATCCGAGCAAGGAGGACAAGACACGCAGTGTATGAACATCTGAGATATCTTGATGCCGATGTCTATTTCTTACAAGAAACCCGTTTAAATACTTTAGGACTAATACGAGAAGCAGAGAGAGAATGGAAATCTGGCCCGTCCTTCTGGTCTCTGGCTGTGGAACCTTATGCCGGGGTTTCTATACTGTTTAACACCCCTGATGTCACCATACACAGATTCACTGAGGTTCTGATGGGGAGGTGCCTGGTTTTAGAAGTTACCATCCGAGGCAGAAGGCTCCGACTCATTAATATCTATGGTCCACCGCAGTCGGTGATTGAAAGGGCACGTCTGTTTGATGAAGTCAAGCAGTACTTGTTTACATCTGTTCCGGTAGTCATGGCAGGGGACTTCAATGCCACCATGTCATCCAGTGACAGACCTACTGGTCGGCCTCTCACCAGGGACTGCAAGGTCTTAAGCAGAATTATTTCACAGGCTGGTCTGTCTGATGTGTTTACTGAGGGTGGTAGGAAACCAAAATTCACTTACTCCTGCGCTGGTAGATGCAGTCGGATAGACTTAGCTCTGGTCAGTCCCGCTGAGCATGTTAGTGAGAAAAGTGAAAAGACAGTCCCTTATTCTGACCATCTGGCTTTGTATTTTTGCTTGGGCTCCACAAAACGCCCTGATATTGGGAGAGGCCTATGGAAGCTCAATTCCAGCCTCTTGGACGATGACTGTGTCCGGAGTTGTGTCCACTCTCTATTTCAGAACCAGCTTGAGAGAGTGGTGTTTTATGACAACATGGCAGACTGGTGGGAGGATGTCAAGGAGGAGATCAGATCCCTCTTAAGGAGACTGTCCGTTAAGAAGGGGAAGAGTAAGTATAGCCAGTATCTCAGGCTGCGGAAAGAATTAGAGTCACTCTATTCGGCGGGCGGGGATAACCAACAGAAGATTGACCGGCTGAAATCTGAGATCAGTCAGTATCAGTACCGCAGGTATACATCCCTGGTTCTTGAACGGGATTATGGGTCCTTAGGGGCTCCGGATCCTTTTGAGAATTGCAGGGAGCGGGTGGCAAATAAATCGGTCACAGGTCTCACTGACTCCCAGGGTGTGTTACAGGAGTCTCGGGAGGGTATCCTGGGGGTGGTGAGAACTTACTATGCTGACTTGTTTCAGAAGAAGGTTTTGGATAGAGAGAAGGTGGCTCAATTCTTGGAGGCAACTCCAGGTCCTGATACTAATGATTTGGACTTTTCTCCTTTGACAGCAGAGTTAACAGTGGAGGAGGTGAAAGAGGCCATAGATAAGTTACATCTGAAGAAGGCACCAGGTCCAGATGGGATTACAGCTGAGTTCTATAAGAAATTCCGAGACCTCTTGGCACCAATTCTCGTGGATGTATACAAAACTAGTCTAGAAAACCACCTGATGCCTCCATCCATGAGAGTGTCCTCCCTGATCCTGCTGTCTAAAGGTAAAGAGCCTAGTGACATCAAGAACTGGAGGCCGATTGCCCTCTTGAATGTCGATAGGAAGATTCTTGCAAAAATTCTGTTCTCTAGATTAGTTTGTTTGTCCCCGGCACTGTTGGCAGGCTCACAGTTTGGCACAGTTAAAGGGCGGAACATCTCTGGAGCAGTTATCTCGATAAGGGAGATGTTTGAGAGATGTAAAGCTCTGAGGTATGGGAGATATGTTGTGAGTCTTGACCAGGCTAAGGCCTTTGACAGAGTAGACCATGAGTATCTATGGGCGACTTTGACAAAGTACGGTATTCCGGGACAATTTGTGGATTGGCTGAGAACTTTGTACCGTGAGGCGGAGAGCTTTCCTCTGATTAATGGTTGGCAGGGTGATGCTTTCAGGGTTGAGGCAGGGGTGAGACAAGGTTGCCCACTGAGTCCATTACTGTATGTGTTTGCCATAGACCCGTTTCTTAGGTCACTGCAGGAGTGTGATTTTCAGGGGGCGCCGGTCCCCCACTGCTTGCCCCTGAGAGTTGTTGCCTACGCGGATGATGTGACTGTGGTGATATCTGAGCCTCGTGAGGTGGAGATGTTGTCTGCAGCCATCAGAAGTTACTCAGAGGCCTCCGGGTCTCTTGTCAACCTTGAGAAGAGTCAAGCTCTCTGGACGGGTCATACTGGTCCTACATTTGATCTGCCGCAGTTTGCCCAGGCCTCCTCCTATATTAAGATCCTTGGGGTGAAATTCGGGAGGGATGATAATTGCAGACTAAATTGGGAAGAAAAGTTGGAATCCGGAAATGCAAAGGTTCAGCGATGGAAGAACTGGAGGCTGACCTATAGAGAAAGGGTTAAAATGTTGAAGACTTACCTGGTCCCTGTCTTCTTGTACGTCTCTGTTGTCTTTCCTTTGCCAGAATCTTTCTCCGCTAGGCTCTTTAGCCTGTTCTTCCAACTTTTGTGGGGGAACAGGTTGAACCCAGTAAAAAGAGGGATAACCTACCTACAGAGGAGAGAGGGTGGGCTGGATATGTTAAATCCAAGGGTGTTTTTTGACTCCATGTTTCTAAAAGTAAATTTTGGTTGCCTGGACTCAGATAACAGCTCCCTGTGGGTAAATAGTATCAGGGACTGGATATTGCCTTTTGCAGAATCCTGGGTGCGAGGCGGCAGCCTTAAGAGGGGTCGATCGACTCGTGACTACCTCCCCCAGTATCTGGACTATGGCATAAGGTGCCTGAAAAAATGGGGTATTGAAAAGACCTATCTGGTGAGTAAGACCAGGAGAGATCTATACACCAGGGTATGTAAGACCTTCTATTGTCTCCAGCCGGCATTGAGGGACTGTACATCTATAACCCTGCAGGATAGTCTGAGGCTCCTCACTGGTCTGAGGCTCCCTGCAAAGTTCTTTGACATTGCCTGGCTATCTCTGCATGGGAAACTTTTTGTAAGAGGCAACTTAAAGCATCTCAGTGTGACAGATCGGGCATGTCCATTAGGTTGTCAGCAGGAGGAGACCATGGCACATTTTATATCAGAGTGCGGGGGAGGGCGAAAGATCTGGCAGGAAATATCCCGGAGGCTGAAAATTCCCCGATTACAATCACTCAAATACCCCGAAATCATATATGGCATCCCAACTAATATAGGTGACATTAACCGGGAGACCCTGTATATTATTATTACTGTCATCAAATATTATCACTGGCATACAAGGACCCAGGTGTCCCTACACAGAGAGCCCTTCCGTCATATGACCGCTGTCACATATATCATGTCTGAACTGAGGTGGATAAAGTCTCTGGAGGTCAGAAAAAAGTCTGATAATGTAAAATTGTGGAGAAATGTATATATCGATTGCTGAATATTCTGATAACACTGCAAATAAGTCTGTTCATTTATTTATGGATTTATTTATTTTTTCCCCCTCTTTATCCTGCCAGCAATGGACTCTTAAGTTAAAGTGATTCTCATTTTTGTTATCTGACAGACATGTCTGATTTATGTTATATTATTATTATTATTATTAATTAGTTATTAATTCTGCTGGAATGTAATGTATTTTTGTTTTGTTTTTACTAATAAAAATTACCTCCTATGTACAAGAATATAACTACTATAATACTACTCCTATGTACAAGAATATAACTACTATAATACTACCTCCTATGTACAAGAATATAACTACTATAATACTGCTCCTATGTACAAGAATATAACTACTATAATACTGCTCCTATGTACAAGAATATAACTACTATAATACTGCTCCTATGTACAAGAATGTAACTACTATAATACTGCTCCTATGTACAAGAATATAACTACTATAATACTACCTCCTATGTACAAGAATATAACTACTATAATACTACCTCCTATATACAAGAATATAACTACTATAATACTACCTCCTATGTACAAGAATATAACTACTATAATACTACCTCCTATGTACAAGAATGTAACTACTATAATACTACCTCCTATGTACAAGAATATAACTACTATAATACTACCTCCTATGTACAAGAATGTAACTACTATAATACTACCCCTATGTACAAGAATATAACTACTATTATACTACTACTATGTACAAGAATATAACTACTATAATACTGCTCCTATGTACAAGAATATAACTACTATAATACTACCTCCTATGTACAAGAATATAACTACTATAATACTGCTCCTATGTACAAGAATATAACTACTATAATACTACTCCTATGTACAAGAATATAACTACTATAATACTACCTCCTATGTACAAGAATATAACTACTATAATGCTACTCCTATGTACAAGAATATAACTACTATAATACTACTCCTATGTACAAGAATATAACTACTATAATACTACTCCTATGTACAAGAATATAACCACTATAATACTACTCCTATGTACAAGAATATAACTACTATAATACTACCTCCTATATACAAGAATATAACTACTATAATACTACCTCCTATATACAAGAATATAACTACTATAATACTACTCCTATGTACAAGAATATAACTACTATAATACTACTCCTATGTACAAGAATATAACTACTATAATACTACTCCTATGTACAAGAATATAACTACTATAATACTACCTCCTATGTACAAGAATATAACTACTATAATACTACTCCTATGTACAAGAATATAACTACTATAATACTGCTCCTATGTACAAGAATATAACTACTATAATACTACCCCTATGTACAAGAATATAACTACTATAATACTACTCCTATGTACAAGAATATAACTACTATAATACTGCTCCTATGTACAAGAATATAACTACTATAATACTACCTCCTATGTACAAGAATATAACTACTATAATACTGCTCCTATGTACAAGAATATAACTACTATAATACTGCTCCTATTTACAAGAATATAACTACTATAATACTACCTCCTATGTACAAGAATATAACTACTATAATACTACTCCTATGTACAAGAATATAACTACTATAATACTACTCCTATGTACAAGAATATAACTACTATAATACTGCTCCTATGTACAAGAATATAACTACTATAATACTGCTCCTATGTACAAGAATATAACTACTATAATACTGCTCCTATGTACAAGAATATAACTACTATAATACTGCTCCTATGTACAAGAATATAACTACTATAATACTGCTCCTATTTACAAGAATATAACTACTATAATACTACCTCCTATGTACAAGAATATAACTACTATAATACTACTCCTATGTACAAGAATATAACTACTATAATACTGCTCCTATGTACAAGAATATAACTACTATAATACTGCTCCTATGTACAAGAATATAACTACTATAATACTGCTCCTATGTACAAGAATATAACTACTATAATACTACCTCCTATGTACAAGAATATAACTACTATAATACTGCTCCTATGTACAAGAATATAACTACTATAATACTACCTCCTATGTACAAGAATATAACTACTATAATACTGCTCCTATGTACAAGAATATAACTACTATAATACTGCTCCTATTTACAAGAATATAACTACTATAATACTACCTCCTATGTACAAGAATATAACTACTATAATACTACCTCCTATGTACAAGAATATAACTACTATAATACTACTCCTATGTACAAGAATATAACTACTATAATACTGCCCCCTGTGTACAAGAATATAACTACTATAATACTACTCCTATGTACAAGAATATAACTACTATAATACTGCCCCCCATAGGTAGTTTTGTGATGTTGCTGGAATCACTCTTTTGCAAAAAAATAAATTTTACATTAGTGTTGTTGCTCAGTTTTCTCTAGATATTACGGTATTAATAGATGTCAGCGCTATACCGTGTATGTGGTCTGGATTGCTCTGCTGATTTAGTGTTGGCTGCACTTCAAACTATGTTACTGCTGATGATTGTGGTTTCTTCGCTGCTAAAACCAACATTTATTACATTTATCTGTGAGAATCCAGTCTGTACATGCTGCAGGTGTAGTAATGCTGATGGCGGTGATAGATGATTGTGGGCTGCTGATCTTGTGTGAGGTTTGTTTATAGGACTGAGAGTGTAGACAGATACAATGATGACAGCGGGATTATACGAAACCACAAAATCCACAGCGAAACCTGCTGCACATTATATACAGGGAGGAGACCCTGGACTAGGGGTTGTCACTCAAGTTGACCGATCCTGAGCAGAGGATATCATCAGTAACAAGGCCTTGGTCAATCCCTTAAAAAAAAAAAATGTTTAGCTGGTGCTCTGCATCAATATTTACCCTGTAGGGCTGAGATCAGGAGCAGACTAAACTACCACATAGCGGCTGGTGTGGGCGCAGATTCTGAAGAATGGCGGTATTTCCTCCTGATTTCCAGGAAATGATAAAGGTTGCAAAATTGAGTAAATGTTTTATGTGAATACAAACCATCTTATTCCAGTAAACCCGAGACCTGATTTATTAAGTGAGAGAAGATAAAGGAGACGTAATATTTATTATACTAAGAGTACAGCATACCGTACTATAACTATAAAACAGAGACGAATCTGATGTTATAACCTGATTGTAACAGATGTACATAGGAGCAGTATTATAGTAGTTATATTCTTGTATATAGGAGGTAGTATTATAGTAGTTATATTCTTGTACATAGGAGTAGTATTATAGTAGTTATATTCTTGTACATAGGAGGTAGTATTATAGTAGTTATATTCTTGTACATAGGGGCAGTATTATAGTAGTTATATTCTTGTACATAGGAGTAGTATTATAGTAGTTATATTCTTGTACATAGGAGTAGTATTATAGTAGTTATATTCTTGTATATAGGAGTAGTATTATAGTAGTTATATTCTTGTACATAGGAGTAGTATTATAGTAGTTATATTCTTGTACATAGGAGGTAGTATTATAGTAGTTATATTCTTGTACATAGGAGTAGTATTATAGTAGTTATATTCTTGTACATAGGAGTAGTATTATAGTAGTTATATTCTTGTACATAGGAGTAGTATTATAGTAGTTATATTCTTGTACATAGGAGTAGTATTATAGTAGTTATATTCTTGTACATAGGAGGTAGTATTATAGTAGTTATATTCTTGTACATAGGAGTAGTTTTATAGTAGTTATATTCTTGTACATAGGAGTAGTATTATAGTAGTTATATTCTTGTACATAGGAGTAGTATTATAGTAGTTATATTCTTGTACATAGGAGTAGTATTATAGTAGTTATATTCTTGTACATAGGAGGTAGTATTATAGTAGTTATATTCTTGTACATAGGAGGTAGTATTATAGTAGTTATATTCTTGTACATAGGAGTAGTATTATAGTAGTTATATTCTTGTACATAGGAGTAGTATTATAGTAGTTATATTCTTGTACATAGGAGTAGTATTATAGTAGTTATATTCTTGTACATAGGAGTAGTATTATAGTAGTTATATTCTTGTACATAGGAGCAGTATTATAGTAGTTATATTCTTGTACATAGGAGTAGTATTATAGTAGTTATATTCTTGTATATAGGAGTAGTATTATAGTAGGTATATTCTTGTACATAGGAGCAGTATTATAGTAGTTATATTCTTGTACATAGGAGCAGTATTATAGTAGTTATATTCTTGTACATAGGAGTAGTATTATAGTAGTTATATTCTTGTACATAGGAGTAGTATTATAGTAGGTATATTCTTGTACATAGGAGCAGTATTATAGTAGTTATATTCTTGTACATAGGAGTAGTATTATAGTAGTTATATTCTTGTACATAGGAGTAGTATTATAGTAGTTATATTCTTGTACATAGGAGCAGTATTATAGTAGTTATATTCTTGTACATAGGAGCAGTATTATAGTAGTTATATTCTTGTACATAGGAGCAGTATTATAGTAGTTATATTCTTGTACATAGGAGTAGTATTATAGTAGTTATAGTCTTGTACATAGGAGTAGTATTATAGTAGTTATATTCTTGTACATAGGAGCAGTATTATAGTAGTTATATTCTTGTACATAGGAGTAGTATTATAGTAGTTATATTCTTGTATATAGGAGTAGTATTATAGTAGGTATATTCTTGTACATAGGAGCAGTATTATAGTAGTTATATTCTTGTACATAGTAGTAGTATTATAGTAGTTATATTCTTGTACATAGGAGGTAGTATTATAGTAGTTATATTCTTGTACATAGGAGTAGTATTATAGTAGTTATATTCTTGTACATAGGAGTAGTATTATAGTAGTTATATTCTTGTACATAGGAGTAGTATTATAGTAGTTATATTCTTGTACATAGGAGATAGTATTATATTAGTTACATTCCTATATATAGAGGGCAGTATTATAGCAGTTATATTTTTGTACATGGTTTTTAGTATGACCATAATGGTATATATACTCTCTGCATCCCAGACCTGTCCTATTCATGTACATGTAACTGTCTAGGATACAACTGTCTCAGTCTTGATGTGGTTTCTCCCTCGGTGTAGTCCGTGCTATTTCTGTGCTCCTGTCTTATAATTATAGTAAAATGTTATAAATCTTGCACTTTTTTGTACTTTCCTACAGATAAGTTCCTACTAATTTGCATTTAACAAAAATAGTTCCTGAATCAGATTCTAGTTTGAAATAACCTTAAATTCCATACACTGTAGTTAGTAGGTATGGCAGGGTGGTGTCCTGAGGACCAGTAGTGGTGACCTGTGGAGCTCTGCACTGTGTGACTGCAGATTATGTAGTAATAGGGCTTTGAAGAATTGAGCCTTTGGGATTTTGCAACATTGCCCTAAAAAACCTCTGAAGTCCTGCTGTATTGTTGTAGTGAAGAGAGTAGAGGTTGTTCTGTCATGTGTAGGAGTAGAGTTGTATAGTCTCATGTATGTGTAGGTAACCTGTACATTAATGGCACTGTGATATGTGCACATACATGGCTAGTGAAATCTGCACAAGTTTCCATTTATTTTAGTTTGTTTCCCTTATTCATTTAGGGTCAAACAAGTTCAGTATGAACTATACCTTAAATTGGCTTAAAACATAATGTGGATCACTCTCAGGGCTACTAGAGAAGCCTGGCACTCTGGTTGGCCAATCGCATGAGAGCCAATGTGGCTAGTGACACTGTGGATCTGTTCACTATGGAATATATGGAGTTGTTCACTGTGGAGACTTCGGAGTGGGTCCTTATTTTGGGACTTTGGAGCTTTGTATTATTGAGGCTACGTTGTTCTCGGTTAAGACTTTGGACTTTTCACTTTTGGGGCTTTTCAGATGATCGCTAATGTTTGGCTGCAAAGCTGTTCACTACTGGGATTGTGGAGATGATCACTATTGATCTATGAAGTTGATTACTATTAGGGTGCATTCACACGGAGTAAAATGGAGTGTAATTTGGAGTGTAATTTTTACACGTGTAAAAAATTTACGCACGTATTTTGGAGCATTTTTTTACACGTGGCGTTTACGGAGCGTTTACGGAGCGTGTTTTTCTACACGCGTAAACACTAAAAAAATGTTCCGTAAATGCCACATGTAAAAAAAATGCTCCAAAATACACGTGTACATTTTTTACACGTGTAAAAATTACACTCCAAATTACACTCCATTTTACTCCGTGTGAATGCACCCTTACGGTTGAGCTGATCCTGACTTTTCAGGATCAATTTTGAAATCTGATTTCCGATCATTTTTCATTCGAACCCGATCTCGATCCCAATTCTGATCCCAACGCAAGTCAATGGGATTTTTTTACTAATCGGAGATTGGATTTTAAAAACAATCCTATTCACTATACAGCATGGAATCTAACAAGTGAACGCTTTAATTGTTAGAATCCACGCTGTGTAGTGATTTATTTTTAATCCTCTGTCTACTTAGTCCCCCCTGGTGTCCACTTACCTGCAGAGATGGCTGGTCTGGTACCCGGTGTTCTCGTTCTTCTTCGCCTCGCTGCCCCCGCCTCCCAGGTTAGGAGAGTGTGGACGCATACTGGGAGGGGAGACGTCTCGTCTCCCCTCCCAGTACCCGCCCACACTCTCCTAAGCCAGAAGCCCCGCCTTCTTCCTAGCTCTTTTACACTAACCTGGGGGGCAGGGGCAGCGAGGCGAAGAACGAGAACACCGGGCACCGGACCAGCCATCTCTGGAGGTAAGTAGCTACTAGAGATGTTAGCTAGTCTCCCATTAGAATGAATGGACGCAGCCAGCGCGCAGGGGGTTAAGGCTGTGTGCCGGCTGCTTCCATTCATTCCTATGGAACCGCAGCGGAGCCTTCACACTGAGTGTACACTCCGCTCAGGATGAATGGAACGTATACTCAGTGTGAAGGCTAACATTGGCCAGTAGCAAAGCATTGTGGGAAATAATCACTGATCTCGATCCCACCTAAAAAGACCATGTTCGGAATTCCGATCGCGATCGTGAAATTTTCTCGATCGCCGATCGGAATCCGATCTTTTCCTAACACGATCGCTCAACCCTAATTACTATTGATCTATGGAGCTGTTCACCATTCTGGATTTGGGGTTGTTCACTTTTGATGAGTCGCTGACTATAAGGGGCGGTGGAGCTTTTCGCTATTGAAGCTACTGAATGTTGCCCTTTTATGTAACAATGTCCAGCGTTTCACGTTTCGGGCAGGTGTTTGTTCGGTAAAGTTTTGTTTCCCCGTGTGAACATGACACAATCTATAAACTGCTTTTGTCTCAGTTGCAGAATCTTCTTCACGAGGCCTGAGAACTGTTATTTCAGCTTTCTGCGGTGACTCCCGGTGGCCTGGGTCTTGTTTTTCTGTTTTTCTTTCTCTTCTCTTTCACTTTTGAAGATGGTCGATTATCAGCGTCCCAGAAAAAACTATTGTTGGCACGGTGTACTGCGTGCCAAACACATGCAGCGAGGCGTACAGCACACATCCTGTAGCAACAGAGACAATGGGAGTCCGCAGCAACAATGGAGGACGAGTCACATGACATCATCAGAACAAAGCTGGAGTTACCCAGTACTCCCTGAAGGACAGAGCTCAACGCGTCCCACACGCCCGCCCGCCCGCCCGGCTCTGAACATGCAGATATTAATAGCCCACAGAGAAAAACAAATATTTGATCACAGTCAGAATCACGAGGTTATGTGAACGATAAAGTAAGACTTTGGGCTATAAGAACTTCCCATCACAGCACAGACAGTGGTGGCCACAAGATTCTGGCTGGTTGCCCAGACTCTAGAATAAGCAAATCCATAGAACAGGTTAGCAATGGCAACAGGGCGCCCATTGCAAGTTGTGATTAGTGTTATATTTATGTATACATAATATCAATGCAGCTGCGACCAGGCCCAGAAGTCAGGGGGGCCCACAACGTACCTTCAGCCCACCACAGCGGGATAAACTGCTTTGATCTCCTTTGTGATTCTGTACATCATAAATATATTCCCCCTGCCCTCTGGTGCACTGGAGAGAGAAAATTTGTGATACACAGCCTTCCACTGTCAAAAAGGTAAAATAGTGACATATAGTCAAGGAATGATTCTGTGGGGGACACTATGGTACAAAAGGGGCTACAATTACTATAAAGGGAGCACCCAGATAGAAATTTTGGCAAGCTTCAATCTATGGGTGGGACGCGGCAGATAGCGCTGATAGTTGTGTGACGTTGCACTGGGGGCCCAAAAGATGCTTTTGCACCAGGACCCTCAGGTTTTACTTATGCCCATGAACATTGCAGTGACAAGGGCCCTTTAAGGAAGGGATTAGAAATTCCTAATGCAAAAAAAAAAAAGAATTACTGTTATAATAAATTAGGGATATAGTTAGGATTAGAATTTAGAGGTAGGGTTAAATGGTTAGGGTTAGAGGTAGGAAGAATGAGATAGGGTTAGTGGGTTACAGGATTAGGGTTAAGATTAGGGGTTTAGATTGATAGTAACATCTGCCAATTGATGAATATAAAGCACAATATTATTATTATTATTATTATTATTATTATTGCACCATTAATTCCATGGTGCTTTACATTTGGGGGTTATGTTAATTGGACTCTTTAAATGAGAGCTTTGCAGTATACATGAAAGTGACTACTCCAGTATATACATTACATGATGTCCCCACTACTTTAGGTCCGGACCAAGTGGGTGCAGCCGATTATCTTGTCAGTTCCAGTAAGTCAGTCGGTTATCAACAGTGAGGGCAGAACAGGAGGTGAACTCCCAGGACTTATCTGCTGTCACTCAGGGACACGTCTGTAGTAACGTCTATAGTAACGTCTGTAATAACCGCCTCCGATCATGAGGTTTGTACATTTGTTTTCATTTAAAAACATAAGGGCGTATGGGAAGAGATGGAGGGAAGAGATAAAGCCGGAAGAGGTCACAATACATTGTATCACAGAAGAGGATGGCGATATACACATACATTGTATCACAGAAGAGGATGGCGATATACACATACATTGTATCACAGAAGAGGATGGCGATATACACATACATTGTATCACAGGAGAAGATGGAGATATACACATACATTGTATCACAGGAGATGATGGAGATATACACATACATTGTATCACAGAAGAGGATGGAGATATACACATACATTGTATCACAGAAGAGGATGGAGATATACACATACATTGTATCACAGAAGAGGATGGAGATATACACATACATTGTATCACAGGAGAAGATGGAGATATACACATACATTGTATCACAGGAGAAGATGGAGATATACACATACATTGTATCACAGAAGAGGATGGAGATATACACATACATTGTATCACAGAAGAGGATGGAGATATACACATACATTGTATCACAGAAGAGGATGGAGATATACACATACATTGTATCACAGGAGAAGATGGAGATATACACATACATTGTATCACAGGAGAAGATGGAGATATACACATACATTGTATCACAGGAGAAGTGGAGATATACACATACATTGTATCACAGAAGAGGATGGAGATATACACATACATTGTATCACAGGAGAAGTGGAGATATACACATACATTGTATCACAGATGAAGATGGAGATATACACATACATTGTATCACAGATGAAGATGGAGATATACACATACATTGTATCACAGGAGAAGATGAAGATATACACATACATTGTATCACAGAAGAGGATGGAGATATACACATACATTGTATCAGAGAAGAGGATGGAGATATACAAATACATTGTATAACAGAAGAAGATGGAGATATACACATACATTGTATCACAGAAGAGGATGGAGATATACACATACATTGTATCACAGGAGAAGTGGAGATATACACATACATTGTATCACAGGAGAAGTGGAGATATACACATACATTGTATCATAGATTATGATGGAGATATACACATACATTGTATCACAGGAGAAGTGGAGATATACACATACATTGTATCACAGATGAAGATGGAGATATACACATACATTGTATCATAGATTAGGATGGAGATATACACATACATTGTATCACAGGAGAAGATGGAGATATACACATACATTGTATCACAGAAGAGGATGGAGATATACACATACATTGTATCACAGGAGAAGATGAAGATATACACATACATTGTATCACAGATGAAGATGGAGATATACACATATATTGTATCAGAGAAGAGGATGGAGATATACACATACATTGTATCACAGGAGAAGATAGAGATATACACAGGGCCGCCATCAGGAATTTTGGGGCCCCATACAGCCTAAGTGTCTGGGCCCCCCCCCCCCCTGCCATTTTTGCTTTGCGCGCCGCGGGAAATTTAGCCCCACCCACTGTTATGTTGACTCCGCCCACTCATTAATTTTCCATTTGCCCGCACACTGTATAATCCTCCTACAGTCACCCGTAAATTATATGTCCCCCTCCGTCTCTCCCCTAGCTTCATATACACCCTTCATCTGCCCCCAGATTCATGTCCCCTCCATCTCTGCCCCCAGATTCATGTCCCCACATTTCTGCCCACAGATTCATGTCCCCCCATCTCTATACCTCCCAACTTTTGAAGAACTAAAAGAGGGACAAAATGTGTGGCGCGCTTAGCGCGCCGCAGCAAATTTAGCCCCGCCCACTTTTGTGTTGACTCCGCCCACTTGTTAATTTTTCATGTGCCTGCACACAGTATAATCCTCCTACAGTCACCCGTAAATTATATGTCCCCCCTCTATCTCTCCCCCAGTTTCATATACACCCTTCATCTGCCCCCAGTTTCATGTCCCCCTTCCATCTCTGCCCCCAGATTCATGTCCCCTCCATCTCTGCCCCCAGATTCATGTCCCCCATCTCTGCCCCCAGATTCATGTCCCTCCATCTCTGCCCCCGATTCATGTCCCTCCATCTCTGCCCCCACAGTGTCATGCAGTCCCCTCCTTCATCTGCCCCAGTGTCATTCCGTCCTCTCTTTCATCTGCCCCCAGATTCATGTCCCCACAGTGTCATGCCGTCCCCTCCTTCATCTGCCCCAGTGTCATGCCTTCCTCTCTTTCATCTGCCCCCAGATTCACGTTCCACCTCCACATTAAACTTACCTTCTCCTCCGCTCCCTCGCCGCTCTCTGCGCGTCTCTCTCGCTGACACATGCGGCTGAAGGAAGGAGCTGACACAGGTCAGCTCCACGCTTCGCCGCTGGGTGTCTCTCTCGCTGACGCTGACATGTATGCGGCTGAAGCGAGGAGCTGACCTGTGTCAGCTCCTCACTTCGCCGCTGCCGGCTCTCTCGCTGACACATATGCGGCTGAGCCGGGTTCCGGCTCAGGCGCATATGTGTCACTGAGAGAGGCGGCAGCGGCGAAGTGAGGAGCTGACACAGGTCAGCTCCTCGCTTCAGCCGCATATGTGTCAGCGAGACAGGCGGCAGCAGCAAAGCGAGGAGCTGACCTGTGTCAGCTCCTTCCTTCAGCCGTGTATGTGCTCAACTCAGATCTGCGTCCTCTGGACGCAGATCTGAGTTGAAACAGGACATACAATGACTGCTGCCGGCGCCCGGGCCCCCCCATTTTAAAATTTGGCCGGGCCCCTGACGCCAGTAGCAGTAGTACTGGCCTATCGGCGGCCCTGGATATACACATACATTGTATCACAAAAGAGGATGAGCCGATCTTAACTTTTCAGGATCGATTTTGAAATCCGATTTCCGATCATTTTTCATTTGAACCCGATCTCGATCCCAATTCCGATCCCAATGCAAGTCAATGGGATTTTTTTTTAATAATCGGAGATCGGATTTTAAAAGCAATCCTATTCACTATACAGCATGGAATCTAACAAGTGAATGCTTTAATTGTTAGAATCCACACTGTGTAGTGATTTTTTTTTAATCCTCTGGCTACTTAGTCCCCCCCTGGTGTCCACTTACCTGCAGAGATGGCTGGTCCGGTGAACGGTGTTCTCGTTCTTCTTTGCCTCGCTGCCCCCTGCCTCCAAGGTTGGGAAAGTGTGAGCGGGTACTGCCTTCTTCCTAGCTCTTTAACACTAACCTGGGAGGCGGGGGCAGCAAGGCGAAGAAGAACGAGAACAGCGAGCACCGGACCAGCCATCTCTGCAGGTAAGTAGCTACTAGGGATGATAGCTAGTCTCCCATTAGAATAAATGGAAGCAGCCGGCGCGCAGGGGGGTTAAGGCTGTATGCTGGCTGCTTCCATTCATTCCTATGGAACCGCAGCAGAGCCTTCACACTGAGTATACACTCCCCTCACACAAATTCTTGCAGCCTGCAGCCACCACTAGGGGGAGCTTACTGCATCTGTATGTATACCGCTATTTCTGGAAGTCTACAAACATGTCAACTCCCTCTAGTGGCGGCAGAGGCAAATGGTAAGAGTGTGTCAGGTGATGGCAGTAAGACCCGGACACCTCTTACCACAGCCCCGATCGCAGTGGCCTCTATGATAAGCACACTGCTGCTGCGGCATACTAACAGAACCAGATATTACATACATCTAGTAGTAAAAGCAAAGTATCCTCCATGTTATCATTCCTTCCACATGGTAACGATACAGATGCTTTCAGATATGAAGCTATGTGCGCTCTAGCATGCAGATCCGAGAGCGGGGCCTGGAATGCACTTAGTGTAATGTCAATTGTTTTTATACAGACCGGAAAATCGGGTAAAATAACATTGTGCACATGTAAAAAATTGTCTGCTGCAGCACACTCGGGGTTAATACATATACTGTATAAATCTAGGAGACCCGACACCTACATGATTTATTTATAGACCCTGGAGCAGGGATAGAAAAGTAGAAAAATCCTGCAAAAGTAACAAAAAATATTCTAGGTCTGGGCAAAACTGATACAAAGTGTTATGTCTGCAGCAGGGGCTGATGACTTCATCATCATCATCATCATCATCATCATCATCATCATCACAGATAGCACATGCGGTGTAATCCTATAACAAGTCAGTGCAGTCTGGAGAGGCAGTCTATTATGTACACTAGCTATGACTACTTGTGCGCACGCTGCTATGTCTACTACAGACAGGTGTCACGTAGACAACTTACTCAGAGCTCCTGCGGGGAGGTGTGAAAACCGAAATAAACAGATATTCTAGAATTACATGTAATAGTAACTGTACTCTGTGTTTTTTTATTTTTGCAGGTCACTATCTGTATTTAAAAAAAGCAGGAGCAGTTTTCACTCTGACCACTAAGCCTAATACTAAACGAACACTTGCCAATTCTGTAGGGATTAACTTTGCAGTGGTTGTCTCTTTTACATCATAGACCATAATACAATAGAAGATAATAATAATAATAATAATAATACATTTTATTTATATAGCGCCAACATATTCCGCAGCACTGTACAATTTATAGGGTTCAGATACAGACAGACATACATAACAAAGAACGTCATTTCACACAATGGGACTGAGGGCCCTGCTCAAAAGAGCTTACAATCTATGAGGTAGAGGGGGTGACACAAGAGGTAGCAGGGGTGGCATTGCTTATACAGTGTTCAGACAATTTTGTGCATTAGGAATTGTGATAGGCCTGTCTGAAAAGATGCGTCTTTAGTTTGCGTTTGAAACTGTAGAAATTGGGAGTTAATCTGATTGTCCGGGGTAGAGCATTCCAGAGAAGTGGTGCAGCTCCGGAGAAGTCTTGTATACGAGCGTGGGAGGTTCTGATAATAGAGGATGTAAGTGTTAGGTCATTGAGTGAGCGGAGAGCACGGGCTGGGCGGTAGACAGAGATGAGGGAGGAGATGTATGGAGGTGCGGCATTATGGAGAGCCTTGTGGAGGAGGGGGATAACTTTATATTTTATTCTATAATGAATAGGCAGCCAATGTAGTGACTGGCACAGACCAGAGGCATCGCTGTAGCGTGTAGCCTGATAGATGAGCCTGGCCGCTGCATTCAGAATAGATTGTAGAGGGGAGAGTTTAGTGAGGGGAAGACCGATTAGTAAGGAATTACAGTAGTCAAGGCGAGAATGAATCAGAGAGACAGTAAGTGTCTTTAGTGTATCTCTGGTAAGGAAAGGGCGTATTCTGGAGATGTTTTTGAGGTGGAGGTGACATGAACGTGCGAGTGATTCAATATGAGGGGTGAAGGAAAGGTCTGCGTCAAATATGACCCCGAGGCAGCGGGCCTGCTGCCTAGGAGTTATAGTAAGGCCTGAGACTGCAATGGATATATCAGGGACAGATCTATTAGATGGTGGAAACAGTAGTAGTTTAGTCTTAGAGAGATTTAGTGTCAGATAGAGCGAGGACATGATATTAGAGACAGCAGAGAGACAGTCACTGGTGTTCTGTATGAGTGCAGGGGTGATGTCACGGGAAGATGTGTATAATTGGGTGTCATCAGCATAAAGATGGTACCTGAAGCCAAATCTGGCGATTGTTTGTCCAATGGGGGCTGTGTAGAGAGAAAAAAGCAGGGGGCCGAGGACTGAGCCCTGAGGAACCCCAACAGCAAGGGAAAGAGGGGAGGAAACAGAGCCTGCAAATGATACACTAAAAGTGCGGTCTGAGAGATAAGAGGAGAACCAGGAGAGCGCAGTGTCATTGAGGCCGACTGAGCGGAGCATAGTGAGGAGAAGTTGATGGTCAACAGTGTCAAAAGCTGCAGAGAGGTCCAGAAGAATAAGAAGAGAGAAGTCACCATTGGATTTAGCCTTTAGTAGATCATTAGAGACTTTTGTGAGAGCTGTTTCAGTAGAGTGCAGAGCGCGGAAACCAGATTGTAAGGGGTCAAGCAGAGAGTTAGCAGAGAGATAACGGATTAACCGAGAATAAACCAGGCGTTCCAAAAGTTTAGAGATGAAGGGGAGGTTAGAGACGGGTCGATATTTAGCAGCACAGGATGGGTCCAGGCAGGGTTTTTTCAGTAGCGGGGTTATAACAGCATGCTTGAAGGAGGATGGGAAGATTCCAGAAGAGAGAGAAAGGTTAAATATTTTAGTAAGGTAAGTAGTGACAGCAGGGGACAGAGATTGGAGAAGGTGTGAGGGGAAAGGGTCACTACTGCAGGTTGTGGGGCGAGATGAAGAAAGTAGCTGGGAGACTTCCTCTTCTGTAACAGGTTCAAAAGATGAGAATGGACAGTCTGAAGTGCGGCTGGTGAGGGGATCAGTACTATCGTAGGTGTGGGAGTCAATGCCACCTGGGGCTTGGGCAGTAATTTCCTGACGGATCTTATCAATTTTATCATGGAAATACATGGCCAGGTCATCAGCACTAAGGTCTGTGAATGGCGTCTGTTCCTTGGGTGTGAGTAAGGAGTGAAAGGTTTCAAAAAGCCTTTTAGGGTTGCTGGAGAGAGAAGAGATGAGGGCGGTGCAATAGTCTTGTTTGGCGAGGTAAAGGGCAGAGCTATATGTTTTAAGCATAAACTTGAAGTGGAGGAAATTTGCAGGTGAGCGCGATTTTCACCAGAGACGTTCGGCACACTTAGAGCAGCGCTGAAGAAATCGTGTCTGTGGCGTGTGCCAGGGCTGCTGCCTCCTATGTGGGACTTTACGAGTGGAGGGGGGAGCAACCTCATCCAATGCATTTTTGAGGGTTTCATTATAGTGACTGGTGGCCAGATTGGGACAGGAGATTGAAGAGATGGGGGACAGGGAGGACTGTAGAGTATCTGAGAGGTGCTGGGTGTCAATAGCACGCAAGTTCCTATATGTGTGATGGGTAGGGGCGTCTTGTGAAGGGGAGAGAGCACTGATGGTGAGAGATAGAAGGTTATGATCAGAGAGCGGCAGAGAAGAGTTAGAAAATTTAGTGACTGTGAGGAGTCGATGGAAGACTAGATCAATCGTGTTACCATCTATATGTGTGGCGGAAGAAGAACATTGTGAGAGACCAAGAGAAGTGGTTAATGAGAGAAACTGTGAGGCAGCCGGGGAGTGAGGGGGGACAATAGGGATGTTAAAGTCACCCATGATGAGGGTAGGAATGTCACTGGATAAAAAGTGGGGAAGCCAAGAAGCAAAGTGGTCCAAAAATTGGTAGGGTGAGCCAGGTGGGTGGTAGATCACGGCTACACGTAAGGAGAGTGGGCGGAAAAGTCTGATAGCATGGACTTCAAATGAGGAGAATGTGAGTGAGGGGACCGGGGGAATGGACTGAAAAATGCACTGCGGTGACAGAAGTAATCCTACCCCACCACCCTGCCTATTATCAGGCCTAGAGGTGTGAGCGAATTGTAGGCCACCATGAGACAGAGCAGCAGGGGAGGCCGTATCTGACTGCTGGATCCAAGTCTCAGTAAGGGCGAGCAGGCCAAGGGATTTGCTAAGGAATAAGTCATTAATGTATTCTAGTTTGTTACACACTGAAGATAACGCCTGTATAGATAACACTGCTGAGCTCTCATTACATCACTAATGACCATAGATGATGTCACAGCTTATCTCCTCCCCCTCCTGTACAGGGCATATCTAGAAAACTCTCCCATAGACCTCAATGGCTCGGTTCCAGATTATTGCTGCCTATGGCCATGACTATGCTGTAAAGCAAATCACTAAATGTAGTAAATTCAGAAAATAAGGAAATAAAAACAGATCAAAAATGATCTGGTTTCAGTAAATGAATGCTGATACATTCCCTGTAAGTCATTTTGTAACAATCTCATCCAGTGTTTTCATCACATGGACAGCCCCTTTAACCGATGAGATCATGAGCAGTTCTGTCAGCATCTTAATAGTGAATCCCTCCCTGTATACAATATGGGCAGGTCTGGCAGGGTAAGGCAAGTCATGGACCAAAAAACACCTAAAATCAGTTATCACCCTAATACCTCGTGTAAGGCATGAAGGATATGGAGCGATACCAGGGATTACATTATATGATGGGACATAAAGACCTGGAGCCAGAATGTACTGCCAGGATTTATTCCACTACATTTTATTAGTACTTTCAGGGCGTAGATGTGAGGAGAGAGGCTGCAGACGAGGGGCGCGGTGCCGGGGTTGTCAGCAGTTGTCAGGTACAAATACATGTGAAGCTTTTACGACAGTCGTCTGCATTATCCTGTAGGATCCATCCTATGGGCAAGACCTGAAAGAGAAAAACAGAGAATAAATCACAAAAATATATATAGATAATAGATAGATAGATAGATAGATAGATAG
Organism: Leptodactylus fuscus; assembly: GCF_031893055.1. NCBI lineage: Eukaryota > Metazoa > Chordata > Amphibia > Anura > Leptodactylidae > Leptodactylus > Leptodactylus fuscus. The sequence continues at coordinate 217,548,400 of NC_134268.1, read as the reverse complement.
ATAGATAGATAGATAGATAGATAGGAGATAGATAGATAGATAGATAGATAGATAGATAGATAGATAGATAGGAGATAGATAGATAGATAGATAGATAGATAGATAGATAGATAGATAGATAGATAGGAGATAGATAGATAGATAGATAGATAGGAGATAGATAGATAGATAGATAGATAGATAGATAGATAGATAGATAGATAGGAGATAGATAGATAGATAGATAGATAGATAGGAGATAGATAGATAGATAGATAGATAGATAGATAGATAGATAGATAGATTTTAGATAGATAGATAGATAGATAGATAGGAGATAGATAGATAGATAGATAGATAGATAGATAGATAGATAGATAGATAGATAATGTAATGACAGTTTTATATCTGACCCCATCACTAGGGGTCGCTCATGTGTACTTTCCCCCTGCCCCACACCCTTTACTGAATAATCACAATAAATTAACTACATCTTTGTGGTTACAGAGGTGAGCGGTCCCTGGAGCCTGGGGTGCGGATTAGTGTCATCATGTTATGTGAAGAAGTATTGGCTCCTTGTCAGCTGTAGATGAGTCCTGGAAGTGAAGATATTGAACAGCATTATCTGAATAAACGTCAACCATTTCTTTCCATTCTTCTGCTTGTACTTCACATCATGAGACTGAAAATCAGAAGATGATAGATTGTAGAATTGTATACTCTGGGAGGTGACTGATACATGTAACTGCTCACAGAGCATTGTCTAGACTAGAACAAGTGTATACTCCTCTAGGAGATGACTGGTACCTGTTGCCTACTCACAGAGCATTATCTAAGACTAGATACATTTTTATTCCCCTCTGAGAGGTGTCTGATACATATTGTAGAATTGTATACTCTGAGAGGTGACTGATATATGTATTTCTGCTCACAGAGCATTGTCTATACTTCACTGGGAGGTGACTGATATATGTATTACTGCTCAGAGAGCATTAACTAGACTGGATACAATTGTATACTCCTCAGTAGGTGACTGATACATGTTACCACCTCACAGAGCATTGCTTAGACTGGATACAATTGTATTCTCCATGTTACCTTCCTGCAGTGACACTAACTATGAGTGGAAACACGCGTCTTCTGATTCACTGACAGCAAGCAGAGATCTTGGAAACGGTGAAGAATAGAAGCAGAAAGTATATTAGAGAGCTGGAGAACTTTCAGTCTCTCCATCTATTAAGCCATCAATGATCCACCATCACCATTAACCCTAAACTGCCTGATCTGGGGACATTTTAGTTCTTAAAATAGTGAATCTCATTAGCTGATCGATTAGGCCGGACACTGGTGTTTTCGACCGACAACCAGCGCAAAGATTCCAGAATGGCCGATCTGTTTCCAACAGGCCATGAAATGAATAAGTCGTCCATTCTCGCTGGCGAAAATCTAATGAATACGTCTTAATTCTAGGAATTTTATTTAGTCATTGTATGATGAAAACTATCCTCAGCTGATGTCTGTTACAGTCGTATCCAGTCTAGACAATGCTCTGTGAGCTGAACATATCAGAAGCAGTTGCACAGATCCCTCTGTGAGTTTGCTACAATGTATCAGTCTAGCGTCCAGGCCGCTGAGCTCACAGAGCATTGTCTAGGCTGGATACATTGTAGCCACTTCTCAGCAACCAGGTTACTGCCTCTGAATGTAACCAAGAGTCTTGTTATTCACTATTTAGTTGGTGCCCCCTCTGCCCATCCTCCCCCAGGTATACCCCTGGCCTGGCTGATAGACTTGCAATGTGTAGACATTCCCTACAGGTCTCTAGAACTTGCAATTTTCTGGTTAGTAAATGTAAAGTGTGTTGGATACATCTCATTATGTGCGAGGCTTTTCCATCTCAATGAGTCTTTGTTCTTATTGTTCTCCTCTCAGTAAGATTGATCTCTTGACAACCCCGGGCTGACGCGTTCCTTCTTCTAATGAATACTTACATGGAGTCTTGGAGCTCCTAGAAGGTGAAGCCCTGAATGTGACCTCACAAAACTCCACTCCACACGAAAGCGTTCCCGCAGCCCAAGCTCTGACAGCCCAGTGCACTATGCAGGGCGCAGAGCACCTATTGTCCAGGGCAGGGTTGTCTTGGCCGGGGGCCAACGCTCTATAGGAGGGGGCTCAGGTTTATACAAGTGGAAACACAGCTGGGAATGAAGTTTGGAGCTCGGAGCTGTTCTGCTTCCAAGTATGGTCAGGAAGGGAAAGCGCGAGGCGTTCTGGCCCTGTGTCATCTCTCGTTTTACGTAACCGACACATCCCTGACTATTGTTTGTATATAGTATAGTAAATGGCACCAGGATCTCCTGGAAGTCAGAAGACGTAGGCGACGCTGAATATATACACAGCAGGTCACTGTCCAGGGGGTCGACTACCGGATATGGGGGTGCAGCGAGATGTCTCCCCAAATGCAAGCGAGTCTGGGGCACAGATAGGATCTCCATAGGGAAGGGCGGCCAAATATATAGACGTATAGCACAAATTTGGCCAATCATTTGCCAGTTTTTTTACCTTTTCCTCTTTTTTGACTCCCAATTTAGTTGGATGATGGGATTGTACATGTGAATGATCTCATCTTCCATCAATCAGTAGCACTGTGGCAATAATTCTCTCCTTTTACCCCCTCCAACAAATCCAACTCCAACTCTTTGCCTCCTACAATTGGATTCCGTCACAGTTGGATTTTTTTCTCTAGCCCCCACCATACCTGACCAATCAATGCTGCTAGTATTAACACTCAATAGGCTTATTAGACTCTCTACTGTCAAGTGGGCAGTCTCAGACTATCCACTCCAGCCCAGAACCGCCCACCTGACAGTACACAGCCTAATTAGCCTATTGGGTCCTGAAGTGAACAGCACTGATGGGTCAGGAGTAGTCGGCGTTAGAGGAAAAATTCCAACTGTGCCCAAATCATTGGAGCTACAATACAATGAGCCAGGGTTGGCCCAAATATTCTAAAAGTATAAAGAGTATAATAATAGCACTTAAGGGCTGAACCTTGAGAATATTCCTTGAAACGAATCTCGTAAGGTTCTTCCATCTCTGGGGGGGCAACTGCTAAATGCTGCAAAGATTTGGAGTTGGTGGTGATAGGTCCTCTGTAAGGTGTGTTAAACGATAACCCCAGAACGCGAGCGCTCCTGTACAGGGGCCGTCACTCTAAATCCGCGCCCGCGGCCAGGGACCTGCTCTGTTATAATCATCTCAATCCAATAGATCAATCATCTCCTCTTATGGCCAAGGGTGAGCAGATGACTGGAGATGGTAAATCGTTCTGGGGAAGCTTTGACTTTGCCTCCGGGACAAATTGAGGTCTTCCGATTGTTGCGTGTGTTTAGACTACGAGGCGTTCTGACGTCATCACTTGTGTCACCAGGAACTTTCCCCCGGGCACTAATGTAATACAGATAATCCTGCACCTGTAGGCTCTGCATTGTTACTTATTCCATATCGTCCACGACTCCCTGGAAAGTCAAATTTCCATTGCGACTTTCACCTGTTGCTTCAGATCTTGTTCTTCTAACACTTGGACCAGTTCAGACGAGCTTATTACGGACACATTGCTGCACAAATACTAGTGAGGCTTTCAGTCTTCAGTGAATCTTCTCATTGAGAACAGACTTACTCTTATTACTAAGTCCGTCTTGGGTTTAAGACCCAAGATGGACCTAGTGAACAACTAAATAAAATAGAACAAGGATCCAAGTGGGAAGTCCTGACATCAAACTGAATATTAGTGAAGGGTCTGCGGGGCCCGCTTTCCATTAAGCTGTGTCCAGGCCCCTGACACCACGACCCGGTTACAATTGTATCAGTTTAGATAATTCTCTATGAGGTAAGCACAACAAAAGCGTAATGATGGCTCAGTGGTTAGCAGTCCTGGGAGCCAGATAGTGACATGCATTACTTGTATACGATTTGTGTTAATTTGGTAACAGCATTTAGTGTTCTGCTTTACAGCAATCTGGTGGCCATAGTCAGCAATAGTCTGGAGATGAGTCATTGAGGTCTATGGAGAGACAGGATTACAATAGAAGATAACACATCTATAGATAACACCACTGATTAGGGTTGAGTGATCGGGATTGGAAAAGATCAGATTAAACTTCACGATCACGATTGGAATTCCGATCCCAATTTTTTTTAGGCAGGATCGCATTCGGATGATTATTTCCCACAATGCTTTGCTACTGGCAAAGCATTGTGGGAAAAGCTAACAATGGTAGTTAGGTCCCATAGGAATGAATGGATGCAGCCGGCACACAGCTTAGACCCCTGTGCGTTGACTGCGTCCATTCATTCAACACTTACCTGCACAGATCGCTGCTCTGGTCCCCGCTTTTCTGGCTCCTCTTCTCGCCTCTTCTTGCTTCGCTGCCCCACCTCCCAGGTTAGTGTTACAGACCTAGGGAGAAGGCGGGGCTTGTGGCTTAGGAGAGTGTGGGCGGGTACTGGGAGGGGTACTCCCCGCCCCATATCCGCCCAAACTCTCCTAAGCCACAAGCCCCGCCTTCTTCCTAGGTCTGTAACACTAACCTGGGAGGCGGGGGCAGTGAGGTGAGAAGAGGAGCGAGAACAGCGGGGACCGGTACAGCGGCAGCGATCTGTGCAGGTAAGTGGACACCAGGGGGGACAAGTAGCCAGAGGATTTTTTTTTAATCACTACACAGCGTGGAGTCTAACAAAGCGTTCAATTTATAGATTCCATGCTGTATAGTGAATAGGATCGTTTTTAAAATCCGATCTTCAATTATAAAAAAAATCCCATTGACTTGCATTGGGATCGGAATTGGGATCGGGATCGGGTTCCAATGTGTCTGTGCAGGGAGAGGGAGGAGCTAAGCTGTGACATCATCTATTGTCAGTAGTGGATGTAATGTTGGGTCAATGGTGTTATCTATAGAGGTGTTATCTTCTATTGTAATCCTGTCTGTTATGTAACTGAGTGACAGCTGCACAGACAACCCCTACAGAATAAACTAGTGTCAGTCTATTATTTATCTTAGTGGTCAGAGTGAAAGTTGACAAATATAGTACATTTTTAAATATAGCAATATGGAAAATAAAAATAATACAAAAAAATTATTGGTTTAAAAAAAAAAGTTTATTTCCTGATTAAACATTTCCTTTACTCTCTCCGGAGATGTAAGTCTGGTTATAGCTTGGCTGGTGAATCTATTATTAGGTTTGGCGGCCAGAGTGAAAATTGCGGGGTATAGTGCTTTTTTTTAAAATACAGATGGTAACCTGAAAAAGAAATCAAAAATTCTGAAAAATATGCTAAATATAAAATACAGGTTTGATGACATCTTCCCTCTGAGTACGTATCCCCCATAACACAGGAGTACCAACCTTTGCCCACCCCCGGCCATTGTGTCTATGCCCTTTAACAAATTTTGAATCGTGTGTCTACAGCCCACAGATCTGACAGGAACCTTGGCAACAAGTGAATGGTTACTCTGTAACGCGATCTGTAACCGTAAACGGAAACCTTCCTCCTATCAGATGTGAAGTTCTGGGGCTTTGTCCAATGTCGGCTTCGCCCTTGATAGCGCACCCAGCGCCTGTGCCTCATTATAGGACAGGACATGCTCGGATTAGTGCAGCCCCAAACTCTGCATTCATGGAGGGCGAAGTCTTTGTTCCAGGACGCAGGGCTGTGTTTGTCTTAGCGGGGCGCGGTTTGGTGCTAAATGTGATGCAAACGTCGTTTCCTCCTGTCCAAGAACAGAGATGTAAAAATAACACAGACCAGATTTATTCCCGGGTCTCATAAAAGTGAGGAGGTCGGCTATAAAATCCACCAAAACATTGCTAAATAGTAGTTTTATCTGTTTACAACCAACATGGCCACCAGAGCGGGTCAAAGGGAAGTAGGGACAGATCCCTGTACAAGAAAATAGGGAGATATTCCCTAAAGTGTCCCTGATCATCCCCTCCGTCCTTCAACTGGGATCTTTCCTGCTTTAGATCAAAACACGTAAAAAAGTGACATCAGATTTCCCATACATAGTGAAAAAACAGCTTTATTTAAACACCATATGGCGGTATTATTCAGTCACCATATGGCGGTATTATTCAGTCACCATATGGCGGTATTATTCAGTCACCATATGGCGGTATTATTCAGTCACCATATGGCGGTATTATTCAGTCACCATATGGCGGTATTATTCAGTCACTGTATGACGGTATTATTTAGTCTCTATATGGTGCTAATGTTAAGTCACTGTATGGTGGTATTATTTATTCTCTTTATGGTGGTATTGTTAAGTCACTGTATGGCAGTATTATTCAGTCGCTGTATGACGGTATTATTTAGTCTCTGTATGGTGCTATTGTTAAGTCACTGTATGGTGGTATTGTTAAGACACTGTATGGCAGTATTATTCAGTCACTGTATGATGGTATTATTCAGTCACTGTATGGTGGTATTATTTAGTCTCTGTATGGTGGTATTGTTAAGTCACTGCATGGGGGTATTATTTACTCTCTGTATGGTGATACTCTTTAGTCACCCTATAGTGGTATTATTCAGTTTCTATGTAATGATATTATTCAGTCACTATATGGTGGTAATATTGAGTCCACATATGGCAGTATTATTCACTCTCTATATAGCAATATTACTCAATCATTATATAGTGGTATTATTAAGTTTACTGCATGCTTTTATTCACTCTATGGTTGGATCGGTCAGATAATTTGTAATGATATTACTCAGTCACTTTATTTTGCTATTATTTAGTCCACGTATGGCAGTATTATTTACCCACTGTATGATAGTATTATTTGATCATTCTACAGTGGTATTATTCAGTCATTGTATGGAATATTATTCAGTCAGTATATATGGTATATGGTATTATTTAGTCACTATGTGGTAGTATTATTTAGACACTCCATGCTGCCAATATTTAGTCACTGTGTGGAGATATAATTTATTCAGGATACTGTGAGATTATTTAGTTTCTCAGTGGTGCATTTATTAAGTCCCGGCTTTGAAGTATTTTTTTCTGTTCATATATGGTGGAGTTGTTAAGTCATTCTATAGTACTATAAACTAATCACTGTATGGTGATATTATTCAGCCAGTATATGGTGGTGTTATTTAGTTACTCTATAGTGGTATTAATCGGTTATTGTGTGGTGGTATTATTCGGTCAGTATATCATGGTATTGTTTAATTACTCTATAGTGGTATTAATTAGTTACTGTGTGGTGGTATTATTCAGCCAGTATTTGGTGGTGTTATTTAGTTACTCTATAGTGATACAAATCGGATACTGTATGATGATATTATTCAGTCACTGTATGATGGTGGTATTATTTAGTTACCGTATAGTGATACAAATCAGTTACTGTATGATGATGTTATTCAATCACTGTATGATGGTGGTATTATTTAGTTATTCTATAGTGGTATAAATCAGTCACTGTGTGGTGGTATTAATCAGCCAGTATATGGTGGTATTATTTATTTACTGTATAGTGATACAAATCGGTTACTGTATAATGATATTATTCAGTCACTGAATGATGGTGGTATTATTTAGTTACTCTATAGTGATACAAATCGGTTACTGTATGATGATGTTATTCAGTCACTGTATGATGGTGGTATTATTTAGTTATTCTATAGTGGTATAAATCAGTCACTGTGTGGTGGTATTAATCAGCCAGTATATGGTGGTGTTATTTAGTTACTCTATAGTGGTACAAATTGGTTACTGTATGACGGTATTATTTATTATTCTCTGCTAGTACATTTCACCACCAGAATGAAGACCTTTTCCCTTATCTTGACCTAATCTTGGTCACATCATGTGGCAATCATCTGTTTTATCACCATGTCCTCAGGCTGACCAGGCGATACCCGCAATGACTGATCAACAGAGCCAAACAGCCAGGATATTTGGATTTATTTCTTTATTAAGTGAGTGGTTACTATGGGTTAGGGGGCATTAGGGTACACCCAGACCACCCTATCATGGGATCAGATAAACACGATGGGCTGCGATAAACGTGACCCCCAAGCTAAAGGTCACGGCCTCGTCTTCATTTCATTCATAAACACTTGACATACCGTCTTCTCGTGTCATGTGATAGCCGCCATTCAGGCCAGAAGTCTCTGCCAGAGCAGATAAGCCCCGAGCACACAACGTTCAGTAATAACCAGAGTTATCTTCTTGTGCCAGGAAGATCGGAGATCACAATGTTATAGTGGTGAAGCTTCCCAGGCTGGAGCAATGGCAGCTCACATAGTCTCACTTAAAGGGACACTTAAAGGGACACTTAAAGGATGTCTTCACTTTTGCACCTATGTTTAATTTATTGCTTCTGTATTGAAAATGAAACAATGTTGCAAACAGTCTGGATTAAAAAATTCTCTTATTGGTTACAGAGCTCCAATACAGACCTATGCGTTTCCATGTTTAAAGACTACAAGCAAACTCTATGTAGTCTGATCCCAGAGCTTACTGCTTGCCTGTGCCATTGCCAGACACACACCTATCTGATACTGACGGCTTATCCTACGTTTATGCCTTTAATTATGTAATTCCAGAAAACCCCTTTAAGCCACAAGCTAGGCTGCAAGGGGTTAATTACTGTAATTGCTATTTTTGTTATTATTTTTCCTCATTATTCTTTCTTAAGTATTTTATGCATTTGCGGCAGGTCGGGTACATTTTTTGCCGATGTCCCCAAAAATAACCGAGAAATAAAAAAAAAGTTCTCGAATTATTGTTTTCATTCTTGTAGACGATTCACAATTTGTCTTTGAGGGGACGAGAGCGGGACAATGGGATTTATGTAGGGGAGAGATGAGGAACAGAAATGCTTTTATAATCTGGGTCGCGCACATTAAAGGGTCAACATCTTATCGCCGGCTGTGGCTGTAATTTTAGAATTTGCTGACACATCAGAATGGGCTCAGGAGGCGAATGTGAACTGGAGGCGATCCAAAATGTGGCCTGGCAGAGCTGTCCTATTGTCAGTATATGGGAAGCTAAATCTAATGAATAGATGCAGAGCGTGTTCTCACAATGACGGGAGGTAAAGGGTGTGCCCTGCAAATCCTGATCTATCTATCTATCTATCTATCTATCTATCTATCTATCTATCTATCTCCTATCTATCTATCTATCTATCTATCTATCTCCTATCTATCTATCTATTTATCTATCTATCTATCTATCTATCTATCTATCTATCTATCTCCTATCTATCTATCTTCTATATATCTATCTATCTATTTATCTTCTATCTATCTAGCTATCTCCTATCTATCTATCTCCTATCTATCTATCTATCTATCTATCTATCTATCTATCTCCTATCTATCTATCTATCTATCTATCTATCTATCTATCTCCTATCTATCTATCTATCTATCTATCTATCTATCTCCTATCTATCTATCTATCTATCTATCTATCTATCTATCTATCTATCTCCTATCTATCTATCTATCTATTCATCTATCTATCTATCTATCTCCTATCTATCTATCTCCTATCTATCTATCTATCTATCTATCTATCTATCTCCTATCTATCTATCTATCTATCTATCCATCTCCTATCTATCTATCTATCTCCTATCTATCTATCTATCTATCTATCTATCTATCTATCTATCTATCTCCTGTCTATCTATCTATCTATCTATCTATCTATCTATCATCTATCTCCTATCTATCTATCTATCTATCTATCTATCTATCTATCTATCATCTATCTCCTATCTATCTATCTATCTATCTATCTATCTATCTATCTATCTCCTATCTATCTATCTATCTATCTATCTATCTATCTATCTATCTCCTATCTATCTATTATCTATCTATCTATCTATCTATCTATCTATCTATCTAAATCATATCTATCTATAAGTTTAGTCCTAGATGAAACTGGTGGGTGGGCATCCCAGATATTCACAAAAGGAATCTTACCTATCCCTAGTCAGTGTATGAGCAGAAGAGAACCCTGGCACATATTAGAGAATACTGACTGCACTCTGAACCTGCAGCTCCACAAGCAATAGATAGATAATAATAACTGATATAAACCTAAAAGTAATTTTTAGTCCAATGATGGAAATACCCTACAAATTCTGCACATTGGTGCCCATTCCCATGAATCTGCATTGGAGTATTTTAGGAAACATCCTGTGCCGCTTCCTGCTGGCCGGGCGCTGAGAAGAATATCTATTGTGTTACTGTATTACTCCGAGCACTTGTCGTGTTCTGTTATTGAGCGGTAACCACCTGAATCCCCTTTCAATGAAATTGCCTAAATCTCCTGCCATAAGAGGAGACTCTCACAGACGTATCTTATTATAGGACTGGCGGCGTGTTTCTGAAGGTGCGGTGTGTGCGGGTTCTCCGAGATTTCGCCTCCTTAATGGAACTTTGATGTTAAGTTTATTTCTTTCCATTCAATAAAACCAAATGAGTCTAAAGCTGAAAAATAAAGATTTAGGATTCCGGCAAACACAGTCATTGAGGGATGGCGGAACCTGGCGAGGAAGAGTCTACAGGATTCAGAACATTCCGCAGCGCAAGGACAATTGTATTACATAATAGTAACATGATTGAAACAGGCGCAGAAAGCCGCTCGGTGTGCAGCTGAATGTTTCATTGTGTTATTGTTCCCTGTTGTCAGCCATTGCAGACTAGAGAGAAGCCGACTGGAGAGTTTTTTTCAATGAGAGTATTTCAATTTCTGTATAGTAGAATGTTCTAGAACTTTATACAAGGGCAAATGTATTAGAAAGCAGACGGCACTTACATGGCATGGAAATAGGCGGTGCAGAAGTAGCAGCCAGATCCTTCTAAGTTGAGCCAGAACCAAAAGTGTTACAGAATGGTGGAGGCCCAGGGAGGTGAGACATCCGTACCGCACCTTTTTTGGGTTCCCATGCAGCGTCAATGCTCATTGTCCTGCATCTCTAATGTGCCGAGCACAAAGGGATGGCCCCAGTAGTCACATGGGGCTTGCAAATGTCATGAGGCTTGCATCAAAGTGTCAAAAAGTCGCCAGTATTATAAATGATATGGTAGATTGGGGGAGGGGAATGTTACAGATTTTGCTGACTCATCTACATATTTGGCACAGATGATCAAAAAGTGATTAAAAAGATGCAAGTGCCTCATAATAGTACCATTAAGGGTCAATACGCACTGATTAATTGGGCACGGATCCTGACATGGAATCCGCGTCAGAATCCACACGGAAAAAGGAACTCATTGAAGTCAATAGGAGGCTTTTTTTCCACGCGGATTCCATGTCAGAATTTGCAACCAAATACTCTGTGCACATTGACCTTAAAAATGATCCCATCCTGCAAAAAATAAGCCCCCACACAACTCTGTAGGTGGAAATGTAAAGAATTATGGCAATGCAAAGAAACTAATTTTTTTGAGGGTGGTAAAACAAAAACTATATACATTTGGTATCGCTGGGTTCCTGCCAATGCACAGAATAAATTTAACGCGTCATTTTTACTGCACCATAAAAGTCGTAAAAGGAAAAACCAGTGAAAAATGGCGCAACTGCAATTTTTTTCCTCCATATTCCCAATTCTTCACATAGAATATTAAATGGTGTTATTAGGAATTACAATTTGTCCAACAAAACACAAGTCCTTGTATACAAAAAATATATATATAAAATTTTATGGTTTTGGAAGCCCGGGAGGAAAAACTGAAACCGAAAAATTGAGAACTGTCTAGGTGGGACCAGGTTAATGTCAAGTTATTGATTTCATCAGGATGGGGCGTCCATCTAATGTGTATGATGCCCTGATATTTGCCTCTAGGGGAGGAGGATCGGGATCGAGGAGGATCGGGTTCAAGGAGGATCGAGATCGAGGAGGATCGGGTTCAAGGAGGATCGAGATCGAGGAGGATCGGGTTCAAGGAGGATCGAGATCGAGGAGGATCGGGTTCAAGGAGGATCGAGATCGAGGAGGATCGGGTTCAAGGAGGATCGAGATCGAGGAGGATCGGGTTCAAGGAGGATCGAGATCGAGGAGGATCGGGTTCAAGGAGGATCGAGATCGAGGAGGATCGGGTTCAAGGAGGATCGAGATCGAGGAGGATCGGGTTCAAAGAGGATCGAGATCGAGGAGGATCGGGTTCAAGGAGGATGGGGATCGAGGAGGATCGGGTAATGGAACCAGTATGGTGATCCCTTTTGTTCTTCTCTCTTTCTGACCATTATCTCGGGATTAGTCCATGCTGAACCTTACTACATTCTCCTCTCACTTACAGCAATGGAAGCAAAAATCGCCAAAGAGTTTGAGAACATTCTTGTGTCGAACCTCACACATGTTAAAAAAACCCAACATGGTCAGGATCCACCATGTCTAATGTCTATGACCAGCAACGGTATTCTATTACTTCTTCAAAGCTGGTCCTATAAGATGTCTCCTATGATTGATGGGACACCCTCTGGTCATAAAACCCAGTACAATGTGGTGCTCCGAGCCTCGTCCATTTGTGCAACCATCAAGCACATCCAATTTTTGGAAGAGTCTTACAGCTCCTCAAACGAGGGCCGAGGATCAATCCAACCAAGCCAAAGTATCCTACTGTGTATGGCCAAAGGAGTAACCTAATGAGGCCGATGTTATACTACGCACCTAAGAACCTGTAAAGCAACTTTTTGACACTTTTCACACTATCATTACCCCCCACCCCTACTTCCTTACTATTGACTTTTCCTTTTATAGTCTCCTCTGTTGGTCTCATTGTTAGGTCCACACAATGTGGAGGTCTTGTAGAAGACTTCTGTTCCCATTCACGGTTTGGACAATATCCTAACAACCACAAGCACAGGCCATAGGTTGACATGGTCGCCCCCTGTTGTCTTCTGGCCTTTCCCATAGATCAGGACATGAATTATTCACGGCCCATAAAGCCCTACAGCTCTGCAATGGAGTCATTAAGATGTAAGGTTGAGGCCAGAAATGTCAAGAATCCGTGACCTTCTCTGTATCGACCCAACAACTGTGCGGAGGTCATCTCCAAGCCTGACCCCGGTGACTGCGAAGTTTTATGACCGTGCTTGTAACATTGCACAACTGCTGACTCCATGGCTGCGGGTGGACAGGATCCATCACTGCTGACGGTTTATTATCGGAGAGATGACGGTGCCTGGATGGAGGAATATTATGTAAGAGGTATGGGGGGGCGTCATGACCTCCGCGCCGTAAATCTCGATTTTTATGTTGTTTAGACGCAAAGACCAGTTTTATTCTAGAACCTATTAGATGGTGGTGGAGTAACCTGGCACCGAGTCAGACAGAAATGTAAGAAAACGGAAATAAAATATGGTAAGAGGGTTAACCCTCGCCTGATATTTTTTACAAATGGCACCCGATAGCCATAACCGTGGGGTCTCGACTATGTTACACAGTGGGGACCTGGTGGCAGTGCCTGTGATCTGAGCTGACGGCTAGGCCAGTGACTGGGGTTGAGTCAATCGTGAGATCTCAGGATCGTTTTTAAAATCTGATCATTTTCCAGCCGATCCCGATCGTGAAATTTGCTTTGATCGCCGATCAAGATTCGATCTTTCCCAATCCCGATCGCTCAACCAGACCAATGGCCAGTAGCCAAGCATTGTAAGAACTAACGTGAAACCTCGCTCCCGCCGAAAAAGATCGGGATTGGAATTTCGATCGCGATCGCCGATTGCTCAACCCTACCAGCGACATCACATCCATTGGTCACAAAACTAGGCTGAAGCTCAGTCCCAATCAAATAAATGAGGCTGACCAGCAATATTAAGAACAGCCACTATATCCCTACTAGGGCCTATGGGCATGGGCTGTCATCATGTAACAACCCCTTTAACTAGTGTAACATTATTCTTGCACTATCCCCTTAGGGAATATGGAGTGGAAGGGGTCCAATATTTGGGGCCTCCATGATTAAGTTGGAGCAAGTCACCAAAAAGTCACTCTTGCTTTGGAGGACTCATTGCTGGACATGGGTTGAGCAATGGGATCGGAAAAGATCGGATTCCGATTGGCAATTAATCAAATTTCACGATCGGGATTGGCTGGAAAATGAACGGAAATCGGATTTTAAAATCGATCCTGAAATCTCAACCCTGCGTGTAATACCTTACTTCCCCTGCGGAGGCACTGCAGTATAAATGAACAGGAATCCAGCAGGCTACAGCTAATGGCTCGGGATCAATTATACATCATGTGATTGACTTAGTTTTGGTGGACTACCCCTTTAACTATGTGTTACTATGTAACCACATCTGTTTCAGCTTACTGTAGCTGTTACCGCAGCTTGCACGTTATTGATTTAGATCACACCTTTGTTTGGGGCTGACTCACTAGTAAAATAAGTCTTAAGAAACCGTCTGTAATAAATCTTCACACGCTGTAAGTCCTTTATGGTTTCTTGGCTGTGACGTGTGGTGCGGCGTTCCCATGCGGCAGGAAATCGTGGTGTTTGGTCGCTACACCCTGACTCACAACTTATCGCCGTGTTTGTGTACAAAGGTTTGTTTGGTTATTGCCACAGAGAAGCCCTTACCTGATAAAAGGGTTAAATGAGTCATAATCATGCAATAATACAGTCAGTAGTGGTTATGGCATATCCACAGGGCAGGGCCGGAGGTTGCACAGAGCTTCATCACTACAGAGCTCCGCGCAGTCACTGTTGTCCCATCCTCTACCCTTCTGTCCATACACACAACACAAAGGACCGAGCTAGACCACACAATAGGACAGAAGGGCTTGCCGCTTGTGTCCCCTCCGCACCCTTTCCATGACCCTTGGTCCCATTTCTCACCCCTTTGTTTGGTAACAATCCATCTCCTACAAGACAGTCCCTACTAGGTTATCTCCAACCAATTGCAAAGTGACTCTTCCTCTATAGGTCCTATAGTAGTTGCATGATGTGACCCTATAGTGCGCCCCCTCTTGTACACCATGGCCAAATATCTATTGTATGGCCATCGGCCCTCTGCATAGAATACCTTAGGATGGAAAAGTCTCCTTGACAGCTTCGTGGTTCTTGAGATTCGAGAGTCAAAAATACCTTTAACAACTTTTTACTGTTACCATTAGCTCTGCCATTCACTAGTTACAATGTGGCTGTCACTGATACTGAGATGGAGTGGCTGTGGGATTCGGCTTTGATGCACCTGCCCTTGTTCCATCTTCTGCCCGCTATGTCCTCCCCCCATAGACGATAATAGAGGAATATTCTAAGTGACCATTGATGATCAGGCTATAGCACACAATAGGACAGAAGGGCCTACCGCTTGTGTCCCCTTCCACGCCCTTTCCATGACCCTTGTCCAATTTCTGACTTCTGTGTTTGGTAACAATCCATCTCCTCTGGACAAGACAGTCCCTGCATAGATTATCTCCAACCAGCAGCAAAGCAATGGAAAAGCCAGGACTCCTCCTCTATAGGTCCCATAGTAAGGACATGATCTGGCCCTATTGTATGCACCACCTTACACCCCGGGATCAAATGTGACAATGTGCACCCTATGCCCATCTGCCAGGGTGCCTCAGGATAAGATGGTCCCTTGACAGCTTCATGGTTCTTGAGAGTCAAAAATACCCCAGGCTCAAATTTTAACTACAAAAACCCATCTATAGACTATCAACTCTGCGAAACTCAAGAAGTGGCTGTCACTGACATGGAGAATGGTGGCCACATACTGCTCTAGTACAGCTGCCCTCGCCCTATCCCCCGCCCTCACCCTATCCTCCACCACAAATAATAATAATAATAATTATTATTATTATTATTATTATTTTATTTATGTAGCACCATTAATCCCATTGTGCTGTACATTATTATATTCATTCCATGTTGCTATACATTATTATATTAATCCCATGGTGCTCTGTACATTATTATATTAATCCCATGGTGTTGTACATTATTATATTAATCCCATGGTGCTCTGTACATTATTATATTAATCCCATGGTGTTGTACATTATTATATTAATCCCATGGTGCTCTGTACATTATTATATTAATCCCATGGTGCTGTACATTATTATATTAATTCCATGGTGCTGTACATTATTATATTAATCCCATGGTGCTGTACATTATTATATTAATCCCATGGTGCTGTACATTATTATATTAATCCCATGGTGCTGTACATTATTATATTAATCCCATGGTGCTGTACATTATTATATTAATCCCATGGTGCTGTACATTATTATATTAATCCCATTGTGCTGTACATTATTATATTAATCCTATGGTGCTGTACATTATTATATTAATCCCATGGTGCTGTACATTATTATATTAATCCCATGGTGCTGTACATTATTATATTAATCCCATGGTGATGTACATTATTATATTAATCCCATTGTGCTGTACATTATTATATTATGTCCATGGTGCTCTGTACATTATTATATTAATCCCATGGTGCTGTACATTATTATATTAATCCCATGGTGCTGTACATTATTATATTATGTCCATGGTGCTCTGTACATTATTATATTCCTCCCATGGTGCTCTGTACATTATTATATTAATCCGATGGTGCTCTGTACATTATTATATTAATCCCATTGTGCTGTACATTATTATATTATGTCCATGGTGCTCTGTACATTATTATATTAATCCCATGGTGCTGTACATTATTATATTAATCCCATGGTGCTGTACATTATTATATTATGTCCATGGTGCTCTGTACATTATTATATTCCTCCCATGGTGCTCTGTACATTATTATATTCCTCCCATGGTGCTCTGTACATTATTATATTAAACCCATGGTGCTGTACATTATTAAATTAATCCCATGGTGCTCTGTACATTATTAAATTAATCCCATGGTGCTCTGTACATTATTATATTAATCCCATGGTGCTTTACATTTGGGGGTTATATACAGTACACAAAATATACAGGTAGATATAATACTAACAATGACTGACTGGCACGGTGGGGTAGAGGGCCCTGCCCGCGAGGGCTTACAATCTATGGGGGAAGGGGGGTAGAGACAGAAGGAGAGGGGGAGACTGTACAAATGGCGGTGCGGTGATAGTGTTATTGGAGGTTGGAGGCCTTCCTGAATAGGGGAGTCTTCAGGGCCTTCTTGACAGGACTATTGTAAGTGACCATCAAAGGCCAGGTTATATCACACAATAGGAGGCGTTTGCCACTTGTGTCCCCTTCCGCCCCCTTACCCTAATATCTGGTCCTATTCTCCACCCCTGCAGTTCCTCTAGGCAAAGAGAAGTCCCTGTGTGAGTTCTCATAACCTAGTAGAAAAGTGATGGAAAAACCAGGACTCTTCGTCCTCTACTATAGGTCCCATTGGTCCCCTGCATGATCGGCCCCTATAGAGTGTATGCTCTTGTACACCAGGATAAGATACTTTATTGTACTGTATGACGGTATCTGCTGGGGTCCCTTAGGTAAGGAGGTCCCTTCACAGCTTTGTGGTTCTCAAGAGGCAAAAACACCTATGTCAAAAATTTTAGCAAATTATTATAAACCTGCCCAGTACTGAACTGAGGTTCTTGGGGCCCATGAGATGATTCTAGGGGCCCCTGGGAAAAAGACCATAGTACTCATCAAAATTCAGTGCCTTCTGCTGAACCCTTATTGCATTAGGGCCTGGCCTTCTACAGACATATTAATTATTCAGCAGGCTGAGCTGAGTGTGCATGTGTATGAGCAGATTTGTAGGAATAGCTGTCTGTCAGACAAGTGCACAGTCAACAACCATTGGCCACCACTGGAATAGACAATATAGGTATAATCAGACCTCACTAATCAGCGCTGATCGGGCGCTGTGTCTCCTCTAATTACAGCACAGTGACATTCCTCCAAGTGTGGCCATGTGTAGTACTGCATCCCATCCATTTCTTTTGCTCAGCAGGGGTCCTGCCCCTGTACCAGGCATAACACATGCACAGTATACAGTATACCTTGAATGTTCCATTCAGAGCACAACTAGAAGCCTCTCCTCCATTCACTATTCTCACACACACCTTTGCGTGACATTGTTCCATTCATCATTGACCTTCTCAGAATATTCTATATTTATCTCCGCGCGGCGCTTACATCGGAGGATCAGCAATATTTCCCACACAAGACATAATGAGCCCTGGCAGCGGTGGAAAATATAGGTCATGTGCGGCATTGTATGGCCCTTCACTCTGTCACTTAGACAGACAGGAGCAGGTGGAGAGTCGGAATAGTGGAGAGGAGTTTGTAATTATCACATCATCACCCAATACCATCCGAATAATCAGCGGCGCCACCCGCTGCCAGCCATGGAGTCATACGGAAGGGGGGGGGAGGAATATTACTTGTAGAGGTTCTCATAGAGATTTCACTGCACATGCAGCAATGACATCCAAAATATACAGTCTATAAATACACACCGTGACAATCCAGCCAATGATTAGTGCCGCTTGTTAATCCACTTCCTAAGAGGCGGCCATTGTTCTAATGGGAACCTATCGCCAAATCCCAGCCAACTGTATCCCATTCATACAAGGAATCCTTCTGTCCCCGCTTTGTTCTTTCAAGAGCGATTACATCTGAGCAAACAGACCCAGAATTAATGTGAATATTAACATTTCTATACAAGTACACAAGACATAATGGATAGAACCGCAAACTAGTGCACCCCTCCCCCACAGCATCCATAGAAAGCAGAATTATAGAAGGCGTATTCCTGAATATAAGGGCAGTATTATAGTAGTTATATTCTTGTACATAGGAGTAGTATTATAGTAGTTATATTCTTGTACATAGGAGGTAGTATTATAGTAGTTATATTCTTGTACATAAGAGTAGTATTATAGTAGTTATATTCTTGTACATAAGGGGCAGTATTATAGTAGTTATATTCTTGTACATAGGAGGCAGTATTATAGTAGTTATATTCTTGTACATAAGAGTAGTATTATAGTAGTTATATTCTTGTACATAGGAGTAGTATTATAGTAGTTATATTCTTGTACATAGGAGTAGTATTATAGTAGTTATATTCTTGTACATAAGGGGCAGTATTATAGTAGTTATATTCTTGTACATAGGAGGCAGTATTATAGTAGTTATATTCTTGTACATAAGAGTAGTATTATAGTAGTTATATTCTTGTACATAGGAGTAGTATTATAGTAGTTATATTCTGGTACATAGGAGCAGTATTATAGTAGTTATATTCTTGTACATATGAGTAGTATTATAGTAGTTATATTCTTGTACATAGGAGTAGTATTATAGTAGTTATATTCTTGTACATAGGAGCAGTATTAGAGTAGTTATAGTCTTGTACATAGGAGGTAGTATTATAGTAGTTATATTCTTGTACATAGGAGGTAGTATTATAGTAGTTATATTCTTGTACATAGGAGGTAGTATTATAGTAGTTATATTCTTGTACATAAGAGTAGTATTATAGTAGTTATATTCTTGTACATAAGGGGCAGTATTATAGTAGTTATATTCTTGTACATAGGAGGCAGTATTATAGTAGTTATATTCTTGTACATAAGAGTAGTATTATAGTAGTTATATTCTTGTACATAGGAGTAGTATTATAGTAGTTATATTCTGGTACATAGGAGCAGTATTATAGTAGTTATATTCTTGTACATATGAGTAGTATTATAGTAGTTATATTCTTGTACATAGGAGTAGTATTATAGTAGTTATATTCTTGTACATAGGAGCAGTATTAGAGTAGTTATAGTCTTGTACATAGGAGGTAGTATTATAGTAGTTATATTCTTGTACATAGGAGGTAGTATTATAGTAGTTATATTCTTGTACATAGGAGGCAGTATTATAGTAGTTATATTCTTGTACATAGGAGTAGTATTATAGTAGTTATATTCTTGTACATAGGAGGTAGTATTATAGTAGTTATATTCTTGTACATAGGAGTAGTATTATAGTAGTTATATTCTGGTACATAGGAGCAGTATTATAGTAGTTATATTCTTGTACATATGAGTAGTATTATAGTAGTTATATTCTTGTACATAGGAGTAGTATTATAGTAGTTATATTCTTGTACATAGGAGCAGTATTAGAGTAGTTATAGTCTTGTACATAGGAGGTAGTATTATAGTAGTTATATTCTTGCACATAGGAGTAGTATTATAGTAATTATATTCTTGTACATAGGGGCAGTATTATAGTAGTTATATTCTTGTACATAGGAGTAGTATTATAGTAGTTATATTCTTGTTCATAGGAGGTAGTATTATAGTAGTTATATTCTTGTACATAGGAGCAGTATTATAGTAGTTATATACTTGTACATAGGAGTAGTATTATAGTAGTTATATTCTTGTACATAGTAGTAGTATTATAGTAGTTATATTCTTGTACATAGGAGCAGTATTATAGTAGTTATATTCTTGTACATAGGAACAGTATTATAGTAGTTATATTCTTGTACATAGGAGTAGTATTATAGTAGTTATAGTCCTGTACATAGGAGTAGTATTATAGTAGTTATATTCTTGTACATAGGAGTAGTATTATAGTAGTTATATTCTTGTACATAGGGGGCAGTATTATAGTAGTTATATTCTTGTATATAGGAGCAGTATTATAGTAGTTATATTCTTGTACATAGGAGTAGTATTATAGTAGTTATATTCTTGTACATAGGGGGCAGTATTATAGTAGTTATATTCTTGTACACAGGAGTAGTATTATAGTAGTTATATTCTTGTACATAGGAGTAGTATTATAGTAGTTATATTCTTGTACATAGGAGTAGTATTATAGTAGTTATATTCTTGTACATAGGAGTAGTATTATAGTAGTTATATTCTTGTACGTAGGAGTAGTATTATAGTAGTTATATTCTTGTACATAGGGGGCAGTATTATAGTAGTTATATTCTTGTACATAGGGGCAGTATTATAGTAGTTATATTCTTGTACATAGGAGGCAGTATTATAGTAGTTATATTCTTGTACATAAGAGTAGTATTATAGTAGTTATATTCTTGTACATAGGATGTAGTATTATAGTAGTTATATTCTTGTACATAGGAGTAGTATTATAGTAGTTATATTCTGGTACATAGGAGGTAGTATTATAGTAGTTATATTCTTGTACATAGGAGTAGTATTATAGTAGTTATATTCTTGTACATAGGAGCAGTATTATAGTAGTTATATTCTTGTACATAGGAGTAGTATTATAGTAGTTATATTCTTGTACATAGGAGTAGTATTATAGTAGTTATAGTCCTGTACATAGGAGTAGTATTATAGTAGTTATATTCTTGTACATAGGAGCAGTATTATAGTAGTTATATTCCTGTACATAGGAGTAGTATTATAGTAGTTATATTCTTGTACATAGGAGTAGTATTATAGTAGTTATATTCTTGTACATAGGAGCAGTATTATAGTAGTTATATTCTTGTACATAGGAGTAGTATTATAGTAGTTATATTCTTGTACATAGGAGCAGTATTATAGTAGTTATATTCTTGTACATAGGAGCAGTATTATAGTAGTTATATTCTTGTACATAGGAGTAGTATTATAGTAGTTATATTCTTGTACATAGGAGTAGTATTATAGTAGTTATATTCTTGTACATAGGAGCAGTATTATAGTAGTTATATTCTTGTACATAGGAGCAGTATTATAGTAGTTATATTCTTGTACATAGGAGTAGTATTATAGTAGTTATATTCTTGTACATAGGAGGAGTATTATAGTAGTTATATTCTTGTACATAGGGGGCATATAGTAGTACATAGAATTTTGTACTATTTTCCCATCTATCTGCTACATATTACAGAGATAAGTTTCCTTTGGTGCCTCCTCTGGGTGATGTATAGGCTTTGGTATAAGCAGATTCCCATCCTGGCTGACATTGCTGAATGATCTGTGTCCATCTTAAGATCTCTCTGGAATGTCTGTGATTGATCATTGTTCCTCCTGTAGTCATTCACCTCTCTGCTTTCTATGGTAATGTATTACCTGCTGAGGTGAGTCCATGTGTGTGAATACTTCTGTGAGGCTTCTGTGTGTTCTCCATATAAAAGCCTCCCCTCAGGCCACACATTGAAGGGTCTGTTAAATATTATTTACCTGTTTACACAACAGCTTTCAATTAGCAAAGTCAATTCTTATTATTGGTGCGAACATGGAGACCGTCAGCAGGAATCTCCTTGGTTGTGCATGTTACAGGATATTTCTTTTTTTGCAGTAGCAGTATAGTGGATATATATACAGTCCTATGAAAAAGTTTGGGCACCCCTATTAATCTTAATCATTTTTAGTTCTAAATATTTTGGTGTTTGCAGCAGCCATTTCAGTTTGATATATCTAATAACTGATGGACACAGTAATATTTCAGGATTGAAATGAGGTTTATTGTACTAACAGAAAATGTGCAATATGCATTAAACCAAAATTTGACCAGTGCAAAAGTATGGGCACCTCAACAGAAAAGTGACATTAATATTTAGTAGATCCTCCTTTTGCAAAGATAACAGCCTCTAGTCGCTTCCTGTAGCTTTTAATCAGTTCCTGGATCCTGGATGAAGGGATTTTGGACAAACAATTCAGGTTCAGTTAAGTTTGATGGTCGCCGAGCATGGACAGCCCGCTTCCAATCATCCCACAGATGTTCAATGATATTCAGGTCTGGGGACTGGGATGGCCATTCCAGAACATTGTAATTGTTCCTCTGCATGAATGCCTGAGGATTTGGAGCGGTGTTTTGGATCATTGTCTTGCTGAAATATCCATCCCCGGCGTAACTTCAACTTCGTCACTGATTCTTGAACATTATTCTCAAGAATCTGCTGATACTGAGTGGAATCCATGCGACCCTCAACTTTAACAAGATTCCCGATGCCGGCATTGGCCACACAGCCCCAAAGCATGATGGAACCTCCACCAAATTTTACAGTGGGTAGCATGTGTTTTTCTTGGAATGCTGTTTCTTTTTGGACGCCATGCATAACGCCTTTTTTTATAACCAAACAACTCAATCTTTGTTTCCAAAATGAAGTTGGCTTCTCCAAATGTGCTTTTGCATCCCTCAGGCAACTCTATTTGTGGCGTACGTGCAGAAACGGCTTCTTTCTCATCACTCTCCCATACAGCTTCTATTTGTGCAAAGTGCGCTGTATAGTTGACCGATGCACAGTGACACCATCTGCAGCAAGATGATGCTGCAGCTCTTTGGAGGTGGTCTGTGGATTGTCCTTGACTGTTCTCACCATTCTTCTTCTCTGCCTTTCTGATATTTTTCTTGGCCTGCCACTTCTGGGCTTAACAAGAACTGTCCCTGTGGTCTTCCATTTCCTTACTATGTTCCTCACAGTGGAAACTGACAGGTTAAATCTCTGAGACAACGTTTCGTATCCTTCCCCTGAACAACTATGTTGAACAATCTTTGTTTTCAGATCATTTGAGAGCGGGCTGTCCATGCTCGGCGACCATCAAACTTAACTGAACTTGAATTGTTTTGTAGAAAGAAATGGTCCAAAATACCTTCATCCAGGATCCAGGAACTGATTAAAAGCTACAGGAAGCGACTAGAGGCTGTTATCTTTGCAAAAGGAGGATCTACTAAATATTAATGTCACTTTTCTGTTGAGGTGCCCATACTTTTGCACCGGTCAAATTTTGGTTTAATGCATATTGCGCATTTTCTGTTAGTACAATAAACCTCATTTCAATCCTGAAATATTACTGTGTCCATCAGTTATTAGATATATCAAACTGAAATGGCTGCTGCAAACACCAAAATATTTAGAACTAAATATGATTAAGATTAATAGGGGTGCCCAAACCTTTTCATAGGACTGTATATATATACTATTGCTGGATGAATAATGTCATGATCCACAGCCCAGAGGTCCATATACAGTCAGTCCCTAATAAACACAACGCCAACCGGGGAGAGGAATTTATTAATGTTTTCTGATGCAAAAGTAACATTTTCTGACACAGGGTTACATTTGCACCAAAAAAATTGACATTTTGTTCAATTTCCTACTGGAAAATGGTTGTGGAGTGGGGCAAAGATTGAGGTGACCTGAAGCAGGGGCGCCTTAGCCCAACGATTTGCAAAGACTTTGGCACTGCCAAGGTTTTTCAAATTGGGCAGAACTCAATTCAGCCCCTTGTGCGGTGCGTGGTGCCATCATTGCACTGCACTGTACCCTCCCCCTCCAGTGTGCATCTATATGTGGTCATCACATTTAGGATGAGAGTGAAGCCATCCTTCGTTTTCATTCCTTATAACCATCTAGGGTCCACATCCCACCCTTGAGGATCCCAATGACCCATATGCACCAATTTATGGCCATGAACTACAATGGACTGGTGACTATAGAAGTCTGACTATAGCCACATGTCCATTCAATCCTACAGAGATGGTGGTGACTGGCAGTCAGTAAATTGGGCTACTGGATCCATGTTCTCTCCTCTTAAGATGGGAACATCCCTTTAAATTCATGAAAAACATAGTAAATATTTTCCTTATTTTCGTTACATTGTGTCTTCTGCTCCAATCACATCCCAAGCAAATTTTTTTTGCATAGGATTGCTCAGACCCATCATCTTTAGTCGCTGTGTCCTTGTGCCCAATGTATCCGGCATCTGTCATACGGATAACAAGTCAACCTATTGACAATTTTGCTTAGTTTTTTGCTGTTTTTCTATGTTTTTGTACTTGCTTTTCTGTTTGCAGCCACTGAATATAAAAACTTCTGTATCTGCTGAGATAAAAACAGAAGAATTCCTGTATCGTGCCCTGCCAAGGAGTCCGGGGTGATGGAGGATCCTGTCAGCGCCTCTTCTCTTTATCTGTATCTGGGGTGGAGTAGATCATGTGACGTCACCCTATGGTCCGGTCTCAGGCCTCGGGAATCTGATTATCTAATATCCCAAAATGTATTATATCTGTTTCTGAAGAAGTTGGGTGGAAACTAATATGGCTGTCATTCTAAATATGTTTTGTTTTATTATCAAGGCTAGGATATAGGGCACTTATATATATAGGAAAGTAGTTCTGCAGCAGCTTTACAACCACCCTATATCTTTATAACCATAGGCTATTCACCCATCTTTCCTAGTCTCCTGAAAGGCAAATTTTGTAACTTCCATGATAGACGTGAAGCAGCAGCTGCAAACCTCTAGTGATGTTAATCTTGGAGGGAAACCTTTGGATTGGTGGTAAGGCTCAGACATGACTGTCGGCGGCCTCCTGGGGGGTGTAGGGGGGTTCACACCCTAGTGTTGGCTCCAAAATTGCAGGGCACATAAATAAACCTGCGGTCTTGGCAGAGCATTTGCTGTGATAGCAGCGACACCGCCACTTGTGCAATGTTTGTGTAGCTGTCATGTGGCGCTTAGACTCAGACCTGACATCTCTGGCTCCCTGACATTGTTCTCAGGGGTGTTTCGTCACTGACAGGGCTGCAGCTCTAGAGAACCCCACTTAAAGGTGCGGTATATTAAAGGGCTACAACTTTCTATTGTTTGATTCCGCTCTTTCCAGATCTCTGCTTGCTGTCAATGAATGAGAACAATGTCCTGTATATGGCAGTTTTCAGGGTCTGCTATACAGTGCACAGGGCTGCAGCAAGAACAATATTTGTTCCAAAACTTACTGCACGTGAAAATCACTTCTATGTGTATGAATTGTGTCTACTGCAAGGATCTATTTCAGTTTTAGATGAATGGGGAAAGCAAAGAAATTTCTGCAATAAATCTGCCATGTATGAATTCACCCCAGAAGGTCTGCAATATACTTTGAGTTTCACTTCCTCCATTCTTGAGAACTTTACTTCCTACCAGTGAATGGACAGATTCCTGTTGACATCATCCTGGACCTAAGACCCCGTGCACATGGCCATACTTGTGTATCGGTCCTTGGGAAACAGAATACAAATGGCATACAAGGTTTTCACAGACTCTATCCTTATAATAGATGGACCGAGCCACAAAAACGGACAGAAACAGGACCTGCTCCATTATACAGATGTGTATATAGGGCCATAAAGTGAGGGTCTGTATATGCTATCAAATAGTATGGATCCATACTAACACATAGCACACAGACTAACACTACAGTCGTGTATATGTGGACTTCTGGGCTGTAGGATGATACATTTTACTTTCCTTGATACATTGTAACAAATGACCAGAACAAGAGAGAGTTTTTGTTTCTGTTGATATATTGTCTAGAGTGGATACAATTGTATCATGGTGAGTAAATGTTCGTAGGAATTAGCCAAGTCTATGCACAGATCTGGAATAAGTAGATTTATTTTAATATCCATAATATATAATGCTAGTAAAGAAAGGTGACTCCCACGTAGACTGTCACCCAGCTTTCCCAGACTCCTGAAGGACAAAGCTGGATGCAGAGACCTAGTAGCAAGGCATTCATTTAGTTCTAGTTTGGCTTACATTCACTTACAGCAAAGATTTAGTATGTTGCTGTAGTCTTGTGTGTGTGTGTGTGTGTGTGTGTGTGTGTGTATGTATGTATATATATATATATATATATATACTGGCTTGTTATTTTGCCCCTGGCACTAACACTTGGCGTACATGCCCCACTGATGCAAAGGTAATACAGTGTATAGGAAGCCTATATAGGAAGCAGTATTATCATTTTTCCACTCTTTTAATTTTTTTTTTAGGTTTTTTTGGATTCAGAATTTTCAGCATGAATATTTGCAATATAAATGCAGCCAAGATTGGCGCAGACCTGGTGCAGCGATTCTGCCCAGTGCCTGGGAGGTGCTTGGGTTTTGGTTAGATGTGGGCTATCTTCTCTGGGCCACCCTGTGGCTTTTCATTGCCCAGCCCGTCTCTCAGCATTATCATCTCCCAACAGTTGTATCCTGTGCAGACAGCGCAGTACAGCCCAGATCCTGCGACAAGACGAGGGGCTGCACCCACAAGACTGATAGATTATACTCTCTCTGTGGCCCCACCTTGCCTCCACTTATACAGTCCTATGAAAAAGTTTGGGCACCCCTATTAATCTTAATCATTTTTAGTTCTAAATATTTTGGTGTTTGCAGCAGCCATTTCAGTTTGATATATCTAATAACTGATGGACACAGTAATATTTCAGGATTGAAATGAGGTTTATTGTACTAACAGAAAATGTGCAATATGCATTAAACCAAAATTTGACCGGTGCAAAAGTATGGGCACCTCAACAGAAAACTGACATTAATATTTAGTAGATCCTCCTTTTGCAAAGATAACAGCCTCTAGTCGCTTCCTGTAGCTTTTAATCAGTTCCTGGATCCTGGATAAAGGTATTTTGGACAAACAATTCGCGTTCAGTTCAGTTTGATGGTCGCCGAGCATGGACAGCCCGCTTCAAATCATCCCAAAGATGTTCAATGATATTCAGGTCTGGGGACTGGGATGGCCATTCCAGAACATTGTAATTGTTCCTCTGCATGAATGCCTGAGTCGATTTGGAGCGGTGTTTTGGATCATTGTCTTGCTGAAATATCCATCCCCGGCGTAACTTCAACTTTGTCACTGATTCTTGAACATTATTCTCAAAAATCTGCTGATATTGAGTGGAATCCATGCGACCCTCAACTTTAACAAGATTCCCGGTGCCGGCATTGGCCACACAGCCACAAAGCATGATGGAACCTCCACCAAATCTTACAGTGGGTAGCAAGTGTTTTTCTTGGAATGCTGTTTTTTTTTGGACACCATGCATAACGCCTTTTTGTATGACCAAACAACTCAATCTTTCTTTCATCAGTCCACAGGACCTTCTTCCAAAAGGAAGCTGGCTTGTCCAAATGTGCTTTTGCATACCTCAGGCGACTCTATTTGTGGCGTACGTGCAGAAACGGCTTCTTTCTCATCACTCTCCCATACAGCTTCTCCTTGTGCAAAGTGCGCTGTATAGTTGACCGATGCACAGTGACACCATCTGCAGCAAGATGATGCTGCAGCTCTTTGGAGGTGGTCTGTGGATTGTCCTTGACTCTTCTCACCATTCTTCTTCTCTGCCTTTCTGAAATTTTTTTGGCCTGCCACTTCTGGGCTTAACAAGAACTGTCCCTGTGGTCTTCCATTTCCTTATTATGTTCCTCACAGTGGAAACTGAGACAACTTTTTGTGTCCTTCCCCTGAATAACTATGTTGAACAATCTTTGTTTTCAGATCATTTGAGAGCGGGCTGTCCATGCTCGGTGACCATCAAACTTAACTGAACTTGAATTGTTTTGTAAAGAGGAATGGTCCAAAATACCTTCATCCAGGATCCAGGAACTGATTAAAAGCTACAGGAAGCGACTAGAGGCTGTTATCTTTGCAAAAGGAGGATCTACTAAATATTAATGTCACTTTTCTGTTGAGGTGCCCATACTTTTGCACCGGTCAAATTTTGGTTTAATGCATATTGCACATTTTCTGTTAATACAATAAACCTCATTTCAATCCTGAAATATTACTGTGTCCATCAGTTATTAGATATATCAAACTGAAATGGCTGTTGCAAATACCAAAATATTTAGAACTAAAAATGATTAAGATTAATAGGGGTGCCCAAACTTTTTCATAGGACTGTATAATGGCACCTAGTGTGGGTCAGAGCAGTGTTAGTTGCTGATTTCTCACTTGTGTGTGCACCCTATGGTACTAGTATGTAGGCACTATATGGCAGTATTATATAATATATGGTATTATTTATGCATTGTGCTGCAGTAATATTGCGGTTGTTATACTATAGAAATGAGGAGTAATACAGTCATAATACAACCCCTATTCTTGCACCATAATGTGTAATTAATAGCACCATACAGTGCACACAAATAAATGACACCCTGCCTCCAGTTATATCATGGTACCTGGAAAGGTATATAGGGGTATGATTTGTGTATTACCTAGCCCTGTTGAGTACTGTGTGGTGCTAGTACATTGATGCTATAGATCAGTATTATATGCACACTATATGGTGGTATTATATTGGCATCATATGGAAGTATAATTGGGATTAATATAGTCATAAAACAATCCCTATACTAGTACCATATAATGTAATACCACTATACATATGTTATGCACTACATCCCACCCCGCCAATGCAGATTTAATGGCACAACTGCAACCTCAAAGCTCTACCATAATATACTTCCCCACTGACTAGCACATATCAAAATTCATCAATTACCATCACAACACTGCCCAGTGGCCCGATGCAGTATAATGCTTCCTAGTGGCCCCCCTCCCACACACACTGTATAATGCTCCCCAGTGGCCCCTAGACACTTTATAATGATCAGTAGCTCCCAGACACTTTGCAATGCTCCCAAATGGCCCCCAGGTACTTTATATTTCCCCTAGTTGCCCAAACACACTGTATAATGCTTCTTAGTTGTTACCAGATAATATTGTATAATGCCCACAATACTCCTGATACTTTATAATACCCTCTAGGTGCACCCAGACACTTTATAATACTCCCCATTGTCTGCTACAAGCTGTATAATGCCCCCCTATACCCCCAGATGTTTTATAATGCCCCCCTATATCCCAGATACTTTATAATGCCCCCTATACCCCAGATACTTTATAATGCCCCCTATACCCCAGATACTTTATAATGACCCCCTATACCCCCAGATACTTTATAATGCCCCCTATACCCCAGATACTGTATAATGACCCCCTATACCCCCAGATACTTTATAATGACCCCCTATACCCCCAGATACTTTATAATGCCCCCTATACCCCAGATACTTTATAATGACCCCCTATATCCCAGATACTTTATAATGACCCCCTATATCCCAGATACTTTATAATGACCCCCTATATCCCAGATACTTTATAATGCCCCCTATATCCCAGATACTTTATAATGCCCCCCTATATCCCAGATCCTTTATGATGCCTCCCTATACCCTCAAATACTTTATAATGCCCCCTATACCCCCAGATACTTTATAATGCCCCCTATACCCCCAGATGCTCTATAATTCCCCCTATACCCCCAGATACTTTATAATGCCCCCTATACCCCCAGATGCTCTATAATTCCCCCTATATCCCAGATACTTTATAATGACCCCTATACCCCCAGATACTTTATAATGCCACCTACTATCACCACTTACTTTATACTGCCCCCCAGTGTCCCCCACATGCTTTATAATGCTCTTTAGGGGCCCCCAGGTGCTTTCTATTGTCCCCAGTGGCCCCCAGTCACTGTATACTGCCCCCCAGTGTCCCCCACATGTTTTATAATATTCTCTAGGGGCCCCCAGGTACTTTATATTGTCCCCAGTGGCCCCCAGTCACTGTATACTGCCCCCCAGTGGCCCCCACATGCTTTATAACGCTCGTCAGTGGCCGCTAGACAAATTCTATTAGAAAGTTGCAGAAGTTCTGGATTAGGAGGCGACTGAGGATCTCCACCGCTCACCCCTCTTATTATACACTCTATTATACACACGTATAGTCAGTTATGGTCACACGTCTTGGATAATGAGGGTTGTAGTCCCATAAGAGACCCCTCATTCAGTGCAGGTTTTGCTGTGATTTGCTCATTAACCCCGTTATCTCCGCGGCAGGAAGGAAGCCCTTTTTCTTCTTCTTCTTTCTCAGAATTGTTCAGATGTAACCCAACGCTCCGGCCCCTTTTTATCTGTCTCTTTTGCGTTTCTTTGTTTTTGTTGCCCAGGCCTATAATTATGATGTGGTTTTCCGGACGTCCACCCTGTCATTTCCTCTCCTGTCTTTCTCAGGTTGTCTCGTCGTTGGTCGCAGGCTGTCACACGTCCTATCACTTGCCTCGGTGTCTCTAATACTTGGTGTCATGGCTTTAGAAACAGAAGTTTGGGACAAAGCCTCTGCGGTCACAAGGATTTCCTGGAAGGGTGTCTGAATAGAGCCCAGGTAACAGGAGACATGTCCTGCCCGAGGTGTCCTCATTGTCTCCACTCAAAGGGATCTTCTGGGTGTCTTCTCTTGGGTCATGTGGCCTAAAACATGTAAACCAACCTCTACACATCAGGTCACCCAAAGTCAGTCAGCACAGCCCATGATGGCCACTTCTATCTGTACTTATACACAGCAACCAAGCTAAACAAGCAGACCTGCAGTGTAAAACATGGGGAGAAGGAAGCGGCAGACAGACCTCACATGAAGAGACAGATTATTTTACATTCTGATGATTGAGTTGTACATCAATGAAAGTGGATATGGACATCGTCACCGACCATAGACCCAATGGAGTAAAACCAAATAGCAAGACAAGAAAAGCAGGAATGAGTCAGAAGCGATGACTTAGACGACAACTCGATGACAGCCTTAAAGAGGTTGTTAGGTTTAGGTCTGGCATGGCTGATCTCTTTAAGAACATCACCCCTCCTATCCATGGGCTGTGCCTAGATCTCAGCTCCATGACATTGAACATTGTTTATCTGCTACAGCACACACCATCGGAGGATGGCGCCATTTTTGGAAGAAAACAGCCATGTTTTACCAAACCATTACAACCCCTTTTAAAATATCTCTAGGATACCCTAGATAAAATACTTTAGGGGATTTTGACAAAGATTCAAAGAGACCAGGAGCACAAGGTGACCGCATATGTAAAAACCACTCTCCAATGTAGGTAGGTAGAGGACGCCTTAGACTAGATACATTGTAGCGAACCTTGTACAGGGATTCAACTTCATTGCTGATATTAGAAAGTTGCAGAACTTCTTCATGATACATTGTTGAAAAAATTGTCAACATAAAACTGAAAGTCCCTTTAAGGTGTAACTCCCCTTTAAGAAATGTATCTCCTGACGCTGACAGTGTAACCGTAGACAGTAGAATACAGTCATTAACTAATGTTCTTGTTGGGTCCTGTCTGTGTGAATACAGAATGTGCATCGTAGCATCCTGGGCCCCTATCGCATTAAGCTCTACAGGCAGCTCGACTATATTATACATATTGCCCCGGGCGGCAGAAGCAAAGTCACATATCACATTGTCTAATGTACACTATGCCACGTTCTGCGGGCCAGGGAAACATAGGAGTTGCTGGATAGATTGAATCTTTCTTAATGATTATTTGCTTGGGCTGTGATGAAACAAAATGTTCTGTCTTTCTAGGGAAATGAACTCATCAGTTGGCAAGACGTTGGTAGAAGGTGTGGTGCAGCAAATCTAGAACATTGTGATGAGAGAACGTCTTGATATCATAGAAATGGACAAAGTTGACCATGGACATGAGATTGTTGAAGAGCTAACCCATAACATGGTGAATAGTCCTTAAAATCCAAGACATCTTGACATGGTAGAAATGCCCAAAGCAAGACCGAGACTGTTTAGGAGTCAAACTATAACATTGGGATAAGTTCTTCAGAATCCAGGAGGTCTTGATAGAAGTGGTCAAAGTTGGCCATAGCCTGAGACTGTCGAGGAGCGAATCCATAATATTGCAACAAAACATCTGAGCATCACAAAGGTGGCGACCAAAGGCATGAGATTGTTGGGAAGCAAATTCATAAAATTGTGATGAGTCCTTTAACCCTTAAGTACTATCATGGTGTCTATCATACACATATCGTTACTGTTTCTTACTAAAGAAGCCCATACGTTTTAGAGAAACACTAACGAAACATGCTGAACTCAGCGGGATAGGATGACTATCTCATATACATGGATCGTGATGAGTCTCCCCCAATGGCAGATGTCATGAGAAAGAACAATGGGAAGATACGAGGCAAGTTATTGTTAGATCTGTCTGGAAGTTGCTCATTCCCTCTTACAAAGACTAAAATGGTACAGTAATGCCTTGTCAGGAGAGGCCGACAGAAGCCAATGGCATCCTCTAAAGCTGGTCAACCACGTAGACTTGGCCAAATCCACCAGTTTCAGCAAGACCAACAAACAATCTAATGTATACAACTGTGATCATGGATGTGTATGGGGGAGAAGTAGCTGCTGATTTCAGAGGGATCGGCTGACTGTCTCATGGGAGAAAAACAGCTGTCTAATGTGTAAAGAAACTTTGACGCTCCTTCCTTCAGTGGTGGTCCTGACTCTAGGACCACTCACCTATGTCAATGACTTGTGAGAAGCTCCTTAGCAGAACAGAAACTCTTCAAGAACCATACTTTTACTTCATATTATGTACTGACTTACTGAGCTTGGATGGTAGACACGACCTCCCCACCACCTCTTACACAATCACATGTCAATCAGTAATATCTAATTAGACTGATATTATGTAACGGATACAATTCTGTCATAACATCTTATGTATTTCTTCCCCGTATAATGTGTCACGTCTAACATTCCACAGAAGTCCTAACATGCCGGTCCATGCGAGGCTGTAGACAGCTGTTCACACTGTACTCCTACTGTACACATAGACATCTCGTGCAGACCCCGGCACCTTACACAACATGCCGTAGATTCCTCATTACATTATCCCCAGGCCTTGTTTTGACAGGATATGAAGGAAAGCGAAATAGAGACGGCACACAACATTATTAGAGTTCACAAGAGGACGTACACTCAGATAACTCCAAATATTCAGCCAAATTGGGAGCTAACATCTTCTAAAGTGTCAACTTCTGGAAACCAGAGAGCACCATCAGCACCCTAAAGACTGAGGTCATCGTGGATCTCCTTATGATTGGGTTTCAACGAACCCCACAATGTCTTCCAAGATTTGCATTCACCAAGAAGAAGGCAAACATGGGAGCATTGCTGGAAGAAGGATTTCTTGGTCAGTATTTTCTCCAGGTGTTCTTAGATAAGGATTTGACCTATAAGAGATGATCTAACCATGGCTGCCATCTACCAGGTTCATGAAGTCAACAAACCCCACCTCTGCCCCATAGTTTTTTGAGATTAGGAAGGCCAGACAGAGGTAGCAGGTTCCTGAAATCCTCCATCCACATGTATCTCCTGCAACTTTCCTTTGCCACTTTAAGGAAGCCATGACACCTTACTACATTCCACCTTAACAGGAGGAATGACTGGGAGAAGATGAGCCGGACACCCCTGGAGAATCGAGGTGCTGGCGGAGCAGCCATAGTGCCACTGTCCCCACACTGTTCATAGCTTGTTGGTGGCTATTATACAGTACAGTGATTGACGAAGCAAAAATGGAACCCTTTCCAGAGGCAGCCATACACCCTCACCTCTTCTAAAATTACCAATCATTCCTCCTCATAGCACCCATTACCAGTATAAAAAAAAACAAGTATTCCCAAATAGATACCACTGAAGGGCTTGCAACACTTCTGTAGCCTTGGGGGTTAAACCACTAGAAGGGTTTAGGGGCAAAACTGTCCAATTTGTAGTGGCCGCTGTAGGATCTACAATGGCAGACAGGCCTGTACCAAGCGGCATGTAGTCAGCAGTTGCTTCCAAGTCCTGAAGGTGCCCCAAGAACCCTCCACAACATAAGCCCACCCCAATGTTATAGATGGCACCAGATATCTCAGGGACCCCGTTACACATTTTGCACTGTAGCTCTGACCCCCCACTTTCAGGCCTGGCCCCAGTTGGGTGTCTGCCCTCTCCTATTATTGCATTTAGTAAATATCTATGTGGATTGATACTCTGCTGCGGTGCAGACTTGTAAAAATCCCATTATTTCCCAACGAATGAGCGCACGAGCCATAACAAGGTGCGGGGCTGTGTATTCCGTCTTGTAAGCTGAGAACGTCTTGTAGCAACTAGAAAGAAATCACTTAGCAGTTGCCACATTTCAGCAGCTGCCATGTAAACACAGAGCGGCCGATAAATCGCGAGAAGGAAAGTCGCAACTAATTAGAGGAATGACGGCAAGTGACATAAGAAGTAATGAGAAGCGGAGAGGAAGGAGGGAAGCGATAGATGATAGTGATAGCAAATACTGGCGAGCGGATGAAAGGGAAAACCGCAGACACTAAACGTCCTAATGAGGAGGGAGGAAGAAGGAGAATTCGCAGCACAATGCACACCGGATATAAAGGGATCCTCCATGTAACTGTGTGATGAAAAGAGATGAGCAAGTCGCTTCGTAACAAGCTGGGTTGGATACAAATTTTGGGGTTCGCCATCCACAAATCAATGTTATACTCTGAGGTCTCTTCAGACCCCCCGGGTATAATAATTGGAGGCCTGGGGAGGTGGAAAAGTAATAAACACTGATATTCACCTCCCCTCACCTCTCTCGAACAAGTCATGGCCGCCTTTGATCATCTTTGAGCTTTTTCTGGCCTCCTAGGTGATGTCACAAGCTCCAGGTGACCACTGAGGCCCGATTACGTGTTGTTGGCCGACCTCATCACCTTTGATGTGACTCATTTGACCATTGAGGCCCAATCACAAACTCGGTGGTCCACCAGGACCAACACTACCCAGAAGGCTGGTAGACAACCGAAGAGGTCAACAATGGAATACAGGACAATGCAAGAGAGTCCAGGAGAAGTGGTGGAAGGTACACCAGAAGATCAGCTCTTTGAGGAAGCCCAATGCCCCCATCACCCAGATTTGGATTTCCATATCGGCCATCTTTTTTGAGAACGCCACCCTGCTAGAAGACCATTTTTTTTACCAATGTTTGTTTCCACACCTCCCCCGGACCTCTATTGTCCGTCTCTGGGTTGAAGAGACGGACAATCACATTAGTTTTATGTGAGTCCCAAAAATGTGCCAGACTGTCAAGATATATATATTTTTTTTACTGGAATAATGTCACCTAATATAGAAGATAAATTAAATCTACACTATATGTTCAAACCTCGTGGGCCAATAAGTTACAAAAATTTTCAAAGAATTTTTTTTTTTTTTTAATTTGGGGATTTGTAAACAAGACATCCTGTTCATGTGATCAGAGGCGCCATAACCAGTGCGTATTTGTCTTTCCACCATGAAGTGTCCAAATAATACAAAGCTCTGAGGCCGAGTCACAGATCAGTGCGAAACAAAAAGAAAAACATCATCGGCTTTTGTGTTGCTCCCCAGGATGTCAGACTGCTTGTAAGATAGGTCACTGTTATGTCTTCAAGTTGTAAGGAAGAGATTTCTCTATGGGGGAAGGGAAGTGTAAGGAGACGGAGCCTATGCAGGTTATGCATAGATGATGGTGATACTTGGAGCTGGAGTCTCGTCTTCCAGGAAATATATTGTTTGTTTTTCACTGACCTATTATATAATAGGAAGATGGCTTAAGGGTCCACGGACTAAGCAAATTAACCCATAACGTGGCTCCTTGGTGGACTACGTTCTCTAGATACAGTCCTATGAAAAAGTTTGGGCACCCCTATTAATCTTAATCATTTTTAGTTCTAAATATTTTGGTGTTTGCAGCAGCCATTTCAGTTTGATATATCTAATAACTGATGGACACAGTAATATTTCAGGATTGAAATGAGGTTTATTGTACTAACAGAGAATGTGCAATATGCATTAAACCAAAATTTGACCAGTGCAAAAGTATGGGCACCTCAACAGAAAAGTGACATTAATATTTAGTAGATCCTCCTTTTGCAAAGATAACAGCCTCTAGTCGCTTCCTGTAGCTTTTAATCAGTTCCTGGATCCTGGATGAAGGGATTTTGGACAAACAATTCAAGTTCAGTTAAGTTAGATGGTCGCCGAGCATGGACAGCCCGCTTCAAATCATCCCACAGATGTTCAATGATATTCAGGTCTGGGGACTGGGATGGCCATTCCAGAACATTGTAATTGTTCCTCTGCATGAATGCCTGAGTCGATTTGGAGCGGTGTTTGGACATTGTATTGCTGAAATATCCATCCCCGGCGTAACTTCAACTTCGTCACTGATTCTTGAACATTATTCTCAAGAATCTGCTGATACTGAGTGGAATCCATGCGACTCAACTTTAACAAGATTCCCGATGCCGGCATTGGCCACACAGCCCCAAAGCATGATGGAACCTCCACCAAATTTTACAGTGGGTAGCATGTGTTTTTCTTGGAATACTGTTTCTTTTTGGACACCATGCATAACGCCTTTTTTTATAACCAAACAACTCAATCTTTGTTTCCAAAATGAAGCTGCCTTCTCCAAATGTGCTTTTGCATCCCTCAGGCAACTCTATTTGTGGCGTACGTGCAGAAGCGGCTTCTTTCTCATCACTCTCCCATACAGCTTCCCCTTGTGCAAAGTGCGCTGTATAGTTGACTGATGCACAGTGACACCATCTGCAGCAAGATGATGCTGCAGCTCTTTGGAGGTGGTCTGTGGATTGTCCTTGACTGTTCTCACCATTCTTCTTCTTCTCTGCCTTTCTGATATTTTTCTTGGCCTGACACTTCTGGGCTTAACAAGAACTGTCCCTGTGGTCTTCCATTTCCTTACTATGTTCCTCACAGTGGAAACTGACAGGTTAAATCTCTGAGACAACTTTTTGTATCCTTCCCCTGAACAACTATGTTGAACAATCTTTGTTTTCAGATCATTTGAGAGTTGTTTTGAGTAGACCATGATGCCACTCTTCAGAGGAGATTCAAATAGTAGAACAACTTGCAATTGGCCACCTTAAATACCTTTTCTCAAGATTGGATACTCCTGGCTATGAAGTTCAAAGCTCAGTGAGCTTACAAAACCAATTTTGTGCTTCAGTAAGTCAGTAAAAAGTAGTTAGGAGTATTCAAATCAATTAAATGATAAGGGTGCCCATACTTTTGCACTGGTCAAATTTTGGTTTAATGCATATTGCACATTTTCTGTTAGTACAATAAACCTCATTTCAATCCTGAAATATTACTGTGTCCATCAGTTATTAGATATATCAAACTGAAATGGCTGCTGCAAACACCAAAATATTTAGAACTAAAAATGATTAAGATTAATAGGGGTGCCCAAACTTTTTCATAGGACTGTATATAGTCATAATACCGCTATGCACTGTACCGCTGTACAGTGGTCATGACGGACCTGTGGCCTGGTATCCAAGTTACAGATTTTGTGTAGCCCGGGAGCTTTAAGGGGTTATTTGCATTGCTTTTGGATATTCCATCACTTTAATGATCATGGAGGGAAGTCAGACCTGTGGGCCCCTCACTGATCCCACAAAAGGGCCACAGTGTTGAGGGCCCTTCACTATTCTGCCTTGAACATCAGCAGGTAATGGACCTATACTGTGGCAGACTTTGAAAAATCAGCGCTATGTTCTCTTCAGTCTCAGGATAGCTGGGGGTCCAAAAGACAGACCCTCCTCCGATAAAGTCATGGCATGGGATTTGCTCCTGTAAGCCAGGCCTCTGTGACCCTGTATATGGTGACTGTCCATACACAGAGCAATTTCCCTCCATCCAAAACGTGTTCCACTATTTAACACCATCAGGACAGATTGGTAAACCCTTAAGGGCTACATGACCACTTTGGTTGTGACCCCCATCTTGTAACCCATCGGCCTGCAACTCCTTCACTAATGTAAGTGAATAGGGTCTCAAGGCGACCCAAGGCTGCCGCAACAGACTTCTAGTCTCAAAAAGAGTGAGAACTTTTTTGAGACTAAGTC
The DNA here is from genome assembly GCF_031893055.1 of Leptodactylus fuscus. Lineage (NCBI taxonomy): Eukaryota > Metazoa > Chordata > Amphibia > Anura > Leptodactylidae > Leptodactylus > Leptodactylus fuscus. Next base: position 217,509,833 of record NC_134268.1, on the reverse strand, counting down.
GTAGTGACGGCACTTTTCACGTACTCACATTATTTAAGCGAATCCGCTCCTTCCTCACCTCGGAAACTACCAAGACGCTCGTCCAGGCCCTCATAATCACCCGTCTAGACTACTGCAACACCCTTCTGCATGGACTCCCAGCAAACACCCTCGCCCCCCTCCAGTCCACCTTACACTGTGCTGCTTGCTTAATCCACCTCACCCCCCGATCCTCATCGGCTGCTCCCCTCTGCCAGTCCCTCCACTGGCTACCTATAGCCCAGCGAATTGAGTTCAAGCTACTAACGCTAACATACAAAGCCATCCACAACCTGTCCCCTCCATATATCTCTGACCTCATCCACACCCTGTCCCCTCCATATATCTCCGACCTCATCCACAACCTGTCCCCTCCATATATCTCTGACCTCATCCACAACCTGTCCCCTCCATATATCTCTGACCTCATCCTCACCTGTCCCCTCCATATATCTCTGACCTCATCCTCACCTGTCCCCTCCATATATCTCTGACCTCATCCACACCCTGTCCCCTCCATATATCTCCGACCTCATCCTCACCTGTCCCCTCCATATATCTCTGACCTCATCCACACCCTGTCCCCTCCATATATCTCCGACCTCATCCACAACCTGTCCCCTCCATATATCTCCGACCTCATCCACACCCTGTCCCCTCCATATATCTCCGACCTCATCCACAACCTGTCCCCTCCATATATCTCCGACCTCATCCACACCCTGTCCCCTCCATATATCTCCGACCTCATCCACAACCTGTCCCCTCCATATATCTCCGACCTAATCTCCCGCTACCTGCCCACACGTAACCTCAGATCCTCCAAAGATCTCCTACTCCGCTCTCATCCGCTCCTCACACAACCGTCTCCAAGATTTCTCCCGTGCATCCCCCATACTCTGGAACTCCTTACCAAGACACATAAGACTGACCCCCACAATCACAGGATTCAAGAAGGCCCTGAAGACTCCCCTATTCAGGAAGGCCTACAACCTCCAATAACACTATCACCGCACCGCCATCTGTACAGTCTCCCCCTCTCCTTCTGTCTCTACCCCCTTCCCTCATAGATTGTAAGCCCTCGCGGGCAGGGCCTTCTACCCCCCTGTGCCAGTCAGTCATTGTTAGTATTATATCTACCTGTATATTTTGTGTACTGTATGTAACCCCCAAATGTAAAGCACCATGGAATTAATGGAGCTATATAAATAAATAATTTAAGGAGTTGCAGGGCAAAGCAGAAATCTTTGGTTAGGTGATCGGAGTGGTTGCAGGCAAAGTCATCTCGCCATGAAGCCTCAGCCTTAGGAGGCAAGAGGGGGCAGATACAGACGCCGAAACCACCTCAGAATCCGCCCCCTCACAATACAGGTCTATTTAGACCGCTAGCTTCCTTTTTCCCATGAGCGGTATGTTCCAGTGCACGGAAAAAAGAAGCGAACTGCCCTTTTTTCAGGTAGATTCTGCGGCTGAGTCAGCCCCGGCGTCCGCTTCACGACAGCACCCTCCGGACTAGGCCCATTCATTTGGGCCTACTCTGGAGCGGGAGGCTGAGTCAGTCGTGGCAGGCGCATTTTGGTCCTATTCTGATGCTTCCCCATGCCCAGTGTGGAACTAGCCCTTAAAATCCATTACTATGCAGTGGAGGAGGACTCCTGCTACAGAGGGTTGCCCATCAGGAAGACCGACCCGATATTTGATGGAAGGAATAAGGGAGATAGCAGATCTTATACAGTCAAGAAAGAGGATTTAGGGAGGACCCACGGCATATAACATCACGCCATTGTTTTCTACAGGCAACAATGACTGCCATAATGGAAAGTGATCTTAGGCCCCTCCAGACACAGCAGAGCTGACCTGGCACAGATCACAATTTACACATCTGCCATCAAGCTGACACTGCCGGCTCCCAGAGAGAAGAAACAAGACCTTGGCGCCGGCTCTGCTACATCTGTGTATAGCAGTAATAAACCACACGCACCGCGACGGAGATCTTTAGACTCGTTTTATTGAAGCTGAAGAAAGTGTCCATTTTGTTTCTCATTAAATACAGACATTGCTACATCAGTAAGACAAACATGGACGCAAGCTCCACCAGAAGCCGCCGCCGCATCATCCTTCCGATATCGAGCAGCGTCCTTTCAGCTGCCAGGTAAATACGTAAAAAAAATAAAGTGCGAGTCAGTTTTTATGTAAAACAAGTGACAACCGAGTAACAGACAGTTCTGATGACGGACAGGTCACCTGTAAAGAGCACCTCTTAAAGGGCATCTCCATATGTATGTTAATAAAGTTTATTGAAATAAACACTACCTATGTTGTAGATGTAGAGGTCACAAGAAACTATTGTGCTCATTTCTCTAAACTTTATTTATAAACTCTCAGCCTTGGCCTGTGTGTACAATTACTATAGTCAAGGTGAACTCTGGGACTGTACAATAAAGTTTATTGAAGATCTTATGCATGAGTGACCCATAGCAAACAGATCTGAACTACACTGAAATGAAACTGGCGCACTGATTGGTTACTAAGTACGTATGAGCACATCCTGCGCCTTATTCAATAAACTTTATTTACAGTCCCAGATAACTAACGATCATGTTAGTTTTGAAACAACAGATTTTGAAACTGAAAGTGTGAAGATACAACTTTATTCATAGGTGACAGTTATAAATAATGAAAGGTTTGTGCATTTTTTTAGGTTTTTAAAACAAATTCTTAAGTTGAAATTGTTGCGTACAGTTGCAATAACTTTATTGACCTTGAACATGTCACAAATTTTGCATCCTATACAAGTATAGGCTATTGTCTGGTATCCGCCACATTTCCTGGCAATGGTATTTCATAGGCAAGTCTAATGTACAAAGTAAAATTCGTACACCGTAATATTTCATATTTGATACAGCCCTGTCCTCTACCAGACACTCAAGGCCTCAACTAGTCTTCCCGAAAGGCTTAAAGGGGGTGTTACAACAAAAAAGAAAAAAAAAAAAAAGTGTTTACTTTCAAAAGCAGCGCCACACTTGGCCACAGGTTGTATGTGGTACTGCATCAAAGTCCCATTCACTTCAGAGGAACCAAACCAACTATGGACATGCGAGACAGCTTCTGAAAGCCCGATATTCCCAATTATTCTGGAAAAGTCCTTCAAGGCCTACACCCCTGGCCCAGCTATGGAGCATGTGGTTCACTTTGCATAGTATCCTGATCCTCACACAAAGTCGACGCATACAGAAATCCCATAGCAATGGCGGATCACTGCTGAGGGGAGCAGGACAACCGTATGGGTCACCACTCCAATCTGTAGCTGCCATTTTCTTATAGACATGACAGCCCCTACAACGCTGTGGTGGGCGTCAACTCATTTCAGGAGACTGCATAAGAGTTATTAGCACCATTTTTTGTTAGTTGCCCCTTTAACATGGGGTGGGGAGTTAAAATATAAATTGAAGGGTATCTACCATGATCATATGAAGGCCAAGAAACAAGTAGTAAACATTTAGAGGGTCGTCCTAATATACTTTATAAGGCTGTGGGGGCCCCGTTACTTTAGTGAAGAGCGAGGTTCTCTCCTTGTACTTTTATACATCCGAGCTACCTGTAGCCACCACTAGAGGGAGAGCTACTGTACAGTCTATATATACCACCATAGCTCCCTCTAGTGGTGACAACAAGCAGCTGAGACTTTAATAGCTGTATGTGGAGGAACAAAGGTCAGAATTACAGAAATGGAGCAAGTGAATAGGAAAGACTACCGTGGGTGGAGCTTACTGTACCATAGTCATTACCGCCACAGAAAGACAAAAATATTATATAGATATAAAAAAAATAGCGTCCATATTGTGCTTCTGTACCAATTTTCAGAGACCTTCCAAAACTTAAGGCGTTTTTCTAACTTATACTCCAGTCACAGCTAAAGCCGCATTCAAAACATTCCCAGCCGTCACGAGGATCCCGTCAGGACTGTGGTAATAGACACAGAGCCAACAGCGCTGTATGATGGGAGATGTAGTCCACACTGCCAGGTCTAAAGACTACATCACCGCAGCAGAAAGCGGTAGTTTTTATGAATTTATAATGCAGATTTTAGATGCAGCTTTGGAAGTGACTGGAGGTGAAGACATAATTAAAGCAACGGGTATTATAAGTAAATGTAACCCTGCCATCACGTGAAACTACCCCCAAAAATTCAGGCCCTCCGTCCCTAGATGAATGTCACAGAATTTATAATGCACAGCATCGTCATGTGATGTCACAAAAAAAATGTATTAAAAACACAAAAAAAATAAGATTGAAAACCTTCATGCACTGCATGGATAAGTCTTAAAAGCAAATATCAGCAGGATTTTACGTCTCCAGCCCCACCCCCTACCGTTGGAATTTCGGATATTACATAAAGGGGGAGGTACGAGGGGCGTCACACGTCCTCATTTATCTCCCCTGGGTGGGTTGATAGCGTCACAGGAGCATTCACCCTCCGCAGCGGCATTATTCCAAATGTCACAGTTCACGGGATGGCGCGCGTCCGCGCTCGGATCTCCTGGTGTTTACACAACTCAGACACACTGCGAGCATCGCCGGATCGGCACGACTAGAAATTAAGATGTAATGTAGCTTTAAACACCAGCCGGGTCCAGGTTTCCTGACCTAACCCTGGGTAACGTCAACATACTGACGGGGCAGCACTACACCATTTGGTCACGCTCCACAGACCTCCGCCCACGAGCCTCATCTCTTTTTCTTCTGCTGTCTGAGCATTTTCCGCCGTTTTATGATCATTTCGTGAAGTTTCTCTATGCCCTCCCTCAGGCCGTCGCCGATGATGGCGCAGGTGGGCTGGAGGTGCCACGGCGTGGAGGAGCTGAGCTCGTTGAGCGCCAACATCTTCTCGATTTCCGCCAGAGATAAGGAGTTCCTCAAATCCTGCTTGTTGGCCACAATGAGAACCGGGACCCCTTGGTTCTCGGAAATTTTTGTAATTTTGTACAGTTCCGTCTTGGCTTCCTCCATGCGTTCGGCGTCCACCGAGTCCACCACAAATACAATCCCGTCCGTGCAGCGGGTATAAGATTTCCAAAGCGGCCGTAGCTTCTCCTGGCCGCCGACGTCCCAGAACTGGATGGTAACGGATTTGGAGTTGCCAAGAGGAACTTTAATTTTCTCCGTGTTAAATCCTTTGGTGGGGACGGTGTTGACAAATTCGTTAAATTGTAACCGGTACAGCACGGTCGTCTTACCGGCGCAATCCAAACCCAAGATGACGATGTGCAGCGCCTGAAATGGAGAGATCCCAGACAGGATAGGAGTCTGCTCCGACAGGCTGTTCCCCATTGTGTAGAGTATTATAAATCCAGAGGTCCAAGGAGGTTTCAAAAAGTTGCCTAAAAAATGAAACAAATAAGTTTAGACAAGTTTTTTTTTTTTTAAAAAAAAACTACATTCATTGTCCTATTTATCTTAAAAGGGATTGTCCAATGGCTTCCATCCAAGGTCTACTGTGTCTTCCCGTATGGTGCAGACCTTGGGTCATGTGATCGGAACAGGCACCTGAGCCGATCCACCACCTCTCCTGGGTTCACCATGGGGTCTGGCTTTACTATTAGGTCATCGAATATGGCAACCCAGGAGTAACGAAGAGAGGGGTGGACCGACTCGAATGCCAGGGGCCAATCATGTGACCCAAGGACACGCCCAGCCCCCAAAAAATCCAAGGTCTGACCCAAATAGAGCCCAGAGGAAGTAACAATTCTGGGATAACAGAGTGCGGCGTTAATCTGTACTACGGTAAAATAGGGATTCAAAAATTACAACAGAAAAAGAAAAAAAAAATTTTTAAAAAAACAATGTATATTTTATTCAAGTGAAAATATAAAAAAAATTTGCAAATTAAAATTGCGTTATTTTAAAAATATTTTTTGATTAAAAATGCAAATGATAAAACTTTTGAAAATTAACGAGTTTTTCACTGCAGCATATTTGTTTTTTTGAAAAATATATAATTTGTATTTTTAATCAAGTTTTATTTAAAAAACAAAACAAAAACCTACCATTGTAAAATAAATAAAAAATTTAATTTTCATTTTTAAATGCAGGACCTACGGGGCTCAGCTCCAACCCCAAGTCATGTGATCGGAACCAGAGGCAAGTAAAGGCTCCATGGAGAACCCCTTTAAGTGTGCTTTTAACCTGTTAACTACCACAAAAAATAAAAAAATTCTACCATTATGAATTTTTGTTTTATGGCAGTACATATTTAACCTTTTAACTACCACAATGACATCTCTATTAAAAACGGGATGTTTCGGTAAATAAAATAAGTACATTTTAATAGGGGAACATTTAATGCGTTAACTTTTTTAAAAAAATTTCAGCGCACCCGCAGACCGCTCGGACCTACGAAGACACGACTGCGTTGTACGCGTTTACTAATACATGATGGCACAGGTAAATTATGCATGTGGGCACCAGAGCGCAGACACGGAGCAGATCAATACCCGGATTATGAGTGACAGCCCAGACGGACTGGATTATACCCCCCACCCTCCCCCTGCACCCCCCTGATGACTGAGGCCGATCCTGCTGGATGTGATAATGTGCAGAGAGGAAAAACAAATCCTGCAGGAAAAGGGGTGTTGGCCGATTTTGAAGACTCCATAACGATTAGGCTCAGCGCTGGATCACAAGTGACAACGCCTGGGGGGGCTGAGAACTGGCCCAGCTGCTCCAGCCAAAAAAGTGGCCAACTGTATATACAAGGTATACAGCCTGTACAAGGTGCAGGGGCACTGCGGTATACTCCATGGGGGCGACTGCTAGACTACAAAACCCTCAGGTCGTGACAGAGTTAAGTAGAGAGGGATTAAACATAATAAACCAACCCCCGCCCCCCCAGGTCAGCCCCCTCCTCCATGTCTGCTATACAGATACAATGCACTAATCTGGTCTGTGTCAGTCACAGTATCAATGTGCAGTTAAGACTATGGACACTGGAGCAAGAAACACCCAATTGCAAAAGTATGTGCACCCCCAACACCGAGCCTTTCCTATTCTGTAACACTGATACAATGCACTAGCCTGGCCAGTCAGAGAGCCTAAAAGCTGGTGTAATAAGACAATGGCCAGTAACTAGGATAAATAATACCCAACTGCAAAAGTATTGGCACCCCTAAACCGGACCTGCAATACTGGCCTGGTGATCACATTTTAACAAGTGTTAGGTAGTAGTTATATTGTGGTCACTGTAACAAACATCAGATTGCAAAAGTATGTACCCCCCCACACACACTTCTAATATACTGACCTACATAAGACAACCAAGTTACATTAGGACCACTGTGTAAATGCACTGAACATGTGATTGCATAAGTATGCACACCCCAACACTGCCCCTCTCCTATTCTGCAATGCTCTGCATTGGCCACAAGGTACAGCACAATGTACTTAAATGATGGCCACAGTCTGAGGACACATTGTTGCAAAAGTATTTGCACTCCCCAATAAATCCTCACTCCCAGCAATGCGGTGATCTAGGTCATTTTAGAGCAGTGGAAACTCATTTGCAAATGTATTGGCACCCCAAACAATGCCCTGCTGCTAGTATCACACAGACAATACAAAGCTCTATCACTTGCATATGAATGGAGGTAGTACCAGGGAGGCAAAACCTGCTTGCAAAAGTATTTACACCCTCAACACTGCCCCTCTCCCCTAAGTATGTGCACCCCAAACACTGCCCAATACACAGAGCCATCACTGATACTTGCATGATTGTAGTAGCCAATGTCTAAAAGCAGGTGTCACGCTTGCAAAAGTATGTGCACCCCCACTGATGCTCCTCCTTAGTCCAAAAATACAATGCACTGATCTGTTCACAAGGCAATTTGTCCTCAAATTTGTAAGTTGAGAGTGGTGCAATGTCTAAAAGTAGTCAACACCCACTTGCAAAAGTATGTGCACCCCAAACACCGCTCCTCTACTAGTTTGCTATACAGATAGAGCACACTGACCGTGCAATATAGTGTAGAGTCACCATGGCCAATGTCTAAAAGTAAGTAGCACCCAATTGCAAAAGTATGTGCACCCCCCAATAACCCCCTTCCCAGTCTGAAATACAGATCCAACGCACTGGTCCTTGTAAGACTAACTGGTAGGTGACTGTCACCGTGTGCAAGTAGGGAACATCCAAATGCAAAAATAAGTGCACCCCATGGGTGGTCACAAAGCAGCAGGTGGATTCCCAGATCCTTTGTAAAAGTATGTGCACCCCCAGACTGAGCCTGGAGCCAAGCCCTGTATTTAAGGGGGGTACAGAACAGATCAAACTCAGCTAGTGCAAAAGTATGTGCACCCCAATATCTAGCAGAGACCCCCAGCTATGTGTAATGTGCGCCAGTCCACGTAGCCGGCACCTATAAGGGCAATGCAAAAGTATTCACCCCCTGGTATATAGGACCCCGGGGGGCCGGGACACTTACCTGTAATACAGCGGTGTTGGCAGTGCAGCAGTGTCGCTCCCTACAGGCCGCCCGCCCGCATCACCCTCCTGTCCGCACCGGTTGCAGAGCTCAGACTGGCAGCACCAACATCACCAGACGAGTGACTGAGCTCCAAACCACGCCCCATCCTTCATCCCGCACCCTGATTGGCCGCCGCGGCCCTCCCCTCGGCCTAGCCTTGTCTCGCCTCCTGATTGGTCAGGATTCCTGTCCGTCACGGTTATTGTCTCGATTCACCTGTTGGCGCCAAATCATCATCGAGTGTGAGCTGAGGAGATTTACAGGAGCCCGGAGGGGACATGCAGGGTGTCGGCAGAAATGACAGGGTTAATGTACTGTTTAATGGAGGCAGTCAATCCAAACCTACCTATATGGAGACCCTCTAATAGGAGCCTTAAAGGAGATGTCTAGTCACACAGTCATAGTCAACCTGGCATGTGACGCTTGCTATAGTGTTGCTGAGGCAACTGTACCAGTCTATTGGGTCTCGTAAGGATACATTCGCGTGGTAGAATATTCCCATTTACGAAAAAATAATTGTAAAAAATCGAAAGTGATCTTCAGGCTGTGAATTGGAGACCCTGCTGTGTGACTGTGCCCTAAAAAGTGCCCGAGTCAGTACGGCGGGGTTTGGCGTATCTTTCGTTCTCGCTACACGGCGTACAAAGCTGTGCCGGCTCAGATACAGGTCACTGACACTCATGGACAACCCCTTTAACGAGATCGGGGTCTGTGCACGATACTTGATGAGGATGTCAACCGTGTCGCCAATACGTGCTAAGTAAAGTCGAGCGATCGGGAAAGATCGGATCCCGATTGGTGATCGAGCAAATTTCACTTTCGAGATCGGCTGGAAAATGATCGGATTTTGAAATCTAAAGATCGGCTCAACCCTGCTGTCTATATAATATATAATTGGGGTTGAGGGATTAGGAAAGATCGGATCACGATTGGCAATTGAGCAAATTTCACAATCGGGATCGGCTGGAAAATGATCGGAAATCGGATTTTAAAATCGATCCTGAAAGATCGGATCCTGATCGGCAATCGAGCAAATTTCACTTTCGGGATCGGCTGGAAAATGATTGGAAATCGGATTTTGAAATCTCAAGATCGGCTCAACGCTACTGTACATATAATATACAATTAGGGTTGAGGGATTGGGAAAGATTGCATCCTGATCGGTAATCGAGCAAATTTCACAATTGGGATCAGCTGGAAAATGATCGGAAATCAGATTTTAAAATCGATCCTGAAAGATCGGATCCTGATCGGCTGGAAAATGATCAGAAATCAAATTTTGAAATCTCAAGATAGGCTCAACCCTGCTGTCTATATAATATACAATTAGGGTTGAGGGATCGGGAAAGATCGGATCCCGATCGGCAATCGAGCAAATTTCGCGATCGGCTGGAAAATGATCGGAAATCAGATTTTAAAATCGATCCTGAAATCTCAAGATCGGCTCAACCCCAGTGCTAAAGCGGGACAGCAGCTTTAGACCAAGGCCATACATGGTGGTAATGAAAATGGACCTACTGAAATGAATGGCTTTCTAGGATGGTGACTGGAGCTTTTCCCGGATCCTGCAAAGAATATACATTCAGAGGCGTAACATGAAGCTCCTGGGACCCAATGCCAAATCGGTATCAAGGGCCCTTACTATATTATAGTGTTAAGAGTAGCGAGCTCCTCATATTGGAAAGAGACCCCAGGGTGCCTTCACACAGCGTAGTGCGCCGCTACTTTAGACACGTATACACGTGATCGAGCACGGCGCTTCAAAACAGAGCCCATTGATTTCAATGGGTGCCGATATACACGTGCTACCCATTGAAATCAATAGGTAAAAAAAGCCTCCGATTGATTTCAATGGGTAGCACACGTCTATCGACACCCATTGCAATCAATCGGCTCGGTTTTGAAGTGCCGCGCTCGGACACGTGTCTAAAGGAGCTGCGCGCTACGCCGTGTGAAGGCACCCTAAGGTTGTGTTCACACAGAGCAAGAGGGGGCAGATTCTGACGCCGAATCTGCCACCTCACAATAGAGGTCTATGTAGACCGCTAGCTTCCTTTTTTCCGGCTCATGGAAAAAAGAAGCAAGCTGCCCATTCTTCAGGCGGATTTCGCGGCTGAGTCAGCCCCAGCGTCCACCTCGCGACAGCACCCTCTGGACTAGGCCCATTCATTTGGGCCTACTCTGGACCGCGAAGCCACGACTGTCGGAAGCCGCGGCAGGCGCATTTTGGTCCTATTCTGAAGCAGCTTCCCGCATCAGAATCAGGACCAAAATACGCAATCCCGTCTCCGAGTAAACGAAGCCTAAGACTGCTGGACCAAAGTGCAACTGCACCCATAAAAGTAACAAAGAGCTGCCCTCACCTGGTAAGTAAAGTACCCACTTAACCTGGCGCAGGTAGATCAGTACAGAATATATAGTACTGCATTACTACTGCTACTCGTCATCCAATTTATGTGTACCCTTCACTAATAAAGGGTCAGAGGTTATCACCTAAATCAAAATTACGATTAATTGGACATTTCACCTCGATTACGATTAATGGAGAATAAGACACGCCGTTTTTACAATACGCATATGTGCTGGCCCAGCGGTTTCGATCAGGCCAAACCGAAACTGCCTTTATACTCTAGGTTCTCTTGTTTTTTGTTACCCTGGTTTGATGTTGGTTTCGGTTATTTGTAAATGAATTGCCCGCTCTTAGGTTTTACCATTGCAATAAGAGTCTAGACCAGCTTTGCATATTGAGTTTGTTTTCAATACACAAGTGGTCCAGAAAAGACCATTGTACGCAGAGAATATTACATCCTGTGCCTTTTGTTAAACGAGGGAACATTGTAATTGGGTGCGTCTTCAGACCACAACAAAGAAAGCTATAGTGTCCCCCATAAGGGCCCTTTACATGGTGGAATTTCATGCTGATTTTGAGACATATTCTACCAATGTGGAATCTGCGGATGATTGGTGCACACCCCAAGTGTTTGGCAGGTTTGCACCCTGATGTTTTTGGTCTCCGCCCTGTTCATAGTCCTGAACTTGTTAAAACTTCTTTCACTTCAAGCATTTGCTCATGAGATGTGAAAGCGAAAACAGAAGGGAGCAGAAAGTAGCACTCCGAGGATCTTCGCCCTTCTCTGTTGCTTTTTGTGCTATGCCTGGAATTTCACACAGATGTGTCAAGATCAAATTTTAAGTATTATTTTTGTTTTCCTATAGGCTTCATGAATAAGGTCAGTACCTATAGGGGACAAGACCCTACACATGTTGCTTTACCACCCTTTATTATGAGATGCACTAAAGGTGTTATGTGTGTAAATAAAGAGTTTTGCAGGACAGGAGTGGTTATTATTTTTATTTTTTTTTTAATGTAAATTGTGAGCCCCATATAGGGATCACAATGTACATTGTTTTTTTCTTATGAGTATGTCTTTGTAGAATGGGAGGAAATCCACACAAACACGGGGAGAACATAGAAACTCCTTGCAGATGTTGTTCGATCCCAGGACTCCAGCGCTGCAAGGCTGCAGTGCTAACCACTGAGCCACCATTTTGAGAGTAGTTATTAGTTAGATAATGACTTTTAAACAGAAATGAAAGCAAAAAAAAATATTTTGTTGCATGATTTTTATCCCCAATGGTGGTGAACTATATATATACAGTCCTATGAAAAAGTTTGGGCACCCCTATTAATCTTAATCATTTTTAGTTCTAAATATTTTGGTGTTTATAACAGCCATTTCAGTTTGATATATCTAATAACTGATGGACACAGTAATATTTCAGGATTGAAATGAGGTTTATTGTACTAACAGAAAATGTGCAATATGCATTAAACCAAAATTTGACCGGTGCAAAAGTATGGGCACCTCAACAGAAAAGTGACATTAATATTTAGTAGATCCTCCTTTTGCAAAGATAACAGCCTCTAGTCGCTTCCTGTAGCTTTTAATCAGTTCCTGGATCCTGGATGAAGGGATTTTGGACAAACAATTCAAGTTCAGTTAAGTTAGATGGTCGCCGAGCATGGACAGCCCGCTTCAAATCATCCCACAGATGTTCAATAATATTCAGGTCTGGGGACTGGGATGGCCATTCCAGAACATTGTAATTGTTCCTCTGCATGAATGCCTGAGGATTTGGAGCGGTGTTTTGGATCATTGTCTTGCTGAAATATCCATCCCCGGCGTAACTTCAACTTCGTCACTGATTCTTGAACATTATTCTCAAGAATCTGCTGATACTGAGTGGAATCCATGCGACTCAACTTTAACAAGATTCCCGATGCCGGCATTGGCCACACAGCCCCAAAGCATGATGGAACCTCCACCAAATTTTACAGTGGGTAGCATGTGTTTTTCTTGGAATGCTGTTTCTTTTTGGACGCCATGCATAACGCCTTTTTTTATAACCAAACAACTCAATTTTTGTTTCCAAAATGAAGCTGCCTTGTCCAAATGTGCTTTTTCATACCTCAGGCAACTCTATTTGTGGCGTACGTGCAGAAACGGCTTCTTTCTCATCACTCTCCCATACAGCTTCTATTTGTGCAAAGTGCGCTGTATAGTTGACCGATGCACAGTGACACCATCTGCAGCAAGATGATGCTGCAGCTCTTTGGAGGTGGTCTGTGGATTGTCCTTGACTGTTCTCACCATTCTTCTTCTCTGCCTTTCTGATATTTTTCTTGGCCTGCCACTTCTGGGCTTAACAAGAACTGTCCCTGTGGTTTTCCATTTCCTTACTATGTTCCTCACAGGGGAAACTTACAGGTTAAATCTCTGAGACAACTTTTTGTATCCTTCCGCTGAACAACTATGTTGAACAATCTTTGTTTTTAGATCATTTGAGAGTTGTTTTGAGTAGCCCATGATGCCACTCTTCAGAGGAGATTCAAATAGGAGATCAACTTGCAATTGGCCACCTTAAATACCTTTTCTTATGATTGGATACATCTGGCTATGAAGTTCAAAGCTCACTGAGGTTACAAAACCAATTTTGTGCTTCAGTAAGTCAGTAAAAAGTAGTTAGGGGAATTCAAATCAATAAAATGATAAGGGTGCCCATACTTTTGCACCGGTCAAATTTTGGTTTAATGCATATTGCGCATTTTCTGTTAGTACAATAAACCTCATTTCAATCCTGAAATATTACTGTGTCCATCAGTTATTAGATATATCAAACTGAAATGGCTGTTGCAAACACCAAAATATTTAGAACAAAAAATGATTAAGATTAATAGGGGTGCCCAAACTTTTTCATAGGACTGTATATAGAGAGAGAGAGAGTAATTGGCATATCCCAAAAAATTATACATCCTGCAAAAAATAAGTCCCCACATGGCTTTGTTGTCTGATGCGTTCTATTATGCCTCATAGTGGCCCCTTAACACAGTATTATCCCCCATCGTGGCTCCTGCACACAGTATTATACCCCATAGTGGCCCCTGCACACAGTATTATGTCCCATAGTGGCCCCTGCACACAGTATTATGTCCCATAGTGGCCCCTGCACACAGTATTATGTCCCTTAGTGGCCCCTGCACACAGTACTATACCCCATAGTGACCCCTGCACACAGTATTATGCCCCATAGTGGCCCCTGCACACAGTATTATGCCCCATAGTGGCCCCTGCACACAGTATTATGTCCCATAGTGGCCCCTGCACACAGTATTATCCCCCATAGTAGCCCCTGCACACAGTATTATGTACCATAGTGGCCCCTGCACACAGTATTATCCCCCATAGTGGCCCCTGCACACAGTATTATCCCCCATAGTAGCCCCTGCACACAGTATTATCCCCCATAGTGGCCCCTGCACACAGTATTATCCCCCATAGTGGCCCCTGCACACAGTATTATAGCCCATAGTGGACACCCATAAACAATTATTATACTCTGGGGTCTTTTTAGACCCCAAAGTATAATAATCGGAGACCCGGGGGAATAAAAACATAAAAAACTACTGTTACTTACCTGTCCCCCAGCTCCTACGCGGTCTTCTCCGCTGCTGTCCATGTTCAATGACGTCGGACGTCACATGACCCAGGAAGCAGGCCGGGTTCATGTGACGTCAGAGACGTCAGGAAGGAGGCCTGGCAGGATCGTGGAGAGGTAAGTAACATGATTTTTATGTTTTTTACCTCTCCCGGTCCACCAATCATTATACTCGGGGGTCCGAAAAGACCCCCGAGTATAATGATAGCAGCGGTAGCAGCTGTCACCGGGCCCCTAATGTCCCGGGCCCTGTGGCAGCTGCTTCCGCTGGTATGGCGGTAGTTACGCCACTGTATCTCATATCTATCTCGTATCTATCTATCTATCTCATATCTAGCTATCTCGTATCTATCTCCTATCTATCTATCTATCTATCTATCTATCTATCTATCTATCTCCTATCTATCTATCTATCTATCTATCTATCTATCTATCTCCTATCTATCTATCTATCTATCTATCTATCTATCTATCTATCTCCTATCTATCTATCTCATATCTACTGTATCTCCTGTCTATCTATCTATCTATCTATCTATCTATCTATCTATCTATCTATCTCATATCTATTTATCTATCTATCTTGTGCCCCATCACCCCAATTTATGGTCTGCAGATTGAGACCGCACATCTTGTTCCTCTGCTTTCCCTGCTGATTCTCTGACTCTCCGCCTCAAAATCCTGACCAAAAAGACGGCTCCCATTGACATCAATGGGAGTCGCTCAGGAGTTTTTTCTGGGAGCCGAAGCGATGAAGAAGCGAGATGCTCATTCTTCAGGCAGAGTCGCCTCGCGATTCGGCCTTAAGACACTCCCTCCTCCAGACTAGGCCCATTCATTGGGCCTAATCTGGAGCAGAATGCGCGGCTGGATGCCATTGCAGTGCACCGGCTTTCAGTCACGGCTACCCGTTTTTTGAATTGGAGCTTGAGACGGCCTCTGCCTCAGGTTCCGATACAAAAATCCCCATTTGAACTTACCCTATGAGTTGGAGAAACAGCAGAGGAGACAGTGGAACAAGACTTGACCCACCCACTTCGCTCTGCAAACCTAACAATGGGGGTTGCAGAGGACGGCATATCCAGTGCAGGGAATATACTGCTAAACTTTTCATTTCCCCACATAACCCCTTTAACCAGTTTAGAGCTCCATCACGATAACAATTGAGAATAACAAAATTCGACAACTCTACGATATTCAACGTCTATGCCAATTTATGTGTTTCCATGGTTATAGACTACAAACAAGCCTTGTGTAGTCTGATCTTGCGGTCATTCCTCCCTTTCATCTGTCTTATGTGTTGTACATCAGTAAATAGAGACATTCATTAATAGACTGAAAACTGGCACTGACCTAATACTTCTCACACAGCTGACGAGTTTGTTACAGTGTGTCGGACTAGACAATAGTATGAGAAATAAACATAGCTGCAGCTCACTTCTGTCAGGAGAATGGGAATGTGAACGTGCCCACGAGTGCACCCTTTTGAGTAGAGCTGCAAGGCACATGCTCGACCAGTGGTGTAACTACCGGGGTAGCAGCTGCCACGGGGCCCGGGACATTAGGGGCCCGGCGATAGCCGCTACCGCTGCTTTTTTTTTTTTATAGGCTGCATTGGACCCTACTTACTTACCGATCCTGGCAGGGGCTGGGATCGGTAAGTGACACCATAGGCCCCATAAGCACTATTATACTGGGGAAGGAGGTCTTTTCAAACCCCCGAGTATAATGATCGGAGGCCCAGGAGAGGTAACGGAACATATAAAACAGTGTTACTTACGTCTCCGGGCATGCTTGGGGCCTACTTGCGTGACATCACATGACCGGGCCTGCGTCCTTATGCGTCGCGACGCAGGCCCCCCAGTTATATGATGACCCGACCGTCATTGAAGATGGCCGACAGCGGCAGAGAATGCAGCGGAGCCAGGAGATATAAATGAATGAATGAAGTATCAGTGGTTTTTTATGTTTTTATCTCGGCTGCATCTCCTATTATTATACTCTGGGGTCAGAAAAGACCCCAGAGTATAATAATTGTTCATGGGTGTCCACTATGGAGCATAATACTGTGTGGAGGGGCCACTATGGGGCATAATATTGTGTGCAGGGGCCACTATGGGGCATAATACTGTGTGCAGGGGCCACTATGGGGGATAATACTGTGTGGAGGGGCCGCTATGGGACATAATACTGTGTGCAGGGGCCACTATGGGGGATAATACTGTGTGGAGGGGCCGCTATGGGACATAATACTGTGTGCAGCGGTCACTATGGGGGATAATACTGTGTGGAGGGGCCGCTATGGGACATAATACTGTGTGCAGCGGTCACTATGGCGTATAATACTGTATGCAGGGACCACTATGGGACATAATACTGTGTGCAGGGACCATTATGGGACATAATACTGTGTGCAGGGACCACTATGGGGCATAATACTGTGTGCAGGGACCACTATGTGACATAATACTGTGTGCAGGGGCCACTATGGGACATAATACTGTGTGCAGGGGACACTATGGGGACATAAAACTGTGTGCAGGGACCACTATGGGGCATAATACTGTGTGCAGGGACCACTATGTGACATAATACTGTGTGCAGGGACCATTATGGGACATAATACTGTGTGCAGGGACCACTATGGGGCATAATACTGTGTGCAGGGACCACTATGTGACATAATACTGTGTGCAGGGGCCACTATGGGACATAATACTGTGTGCAGGGACCATTATGGGACATAATACTGTGTGCAGGGGCCACTATGGGGGATAATACTGAGTGCAGGGGTCACTATGGGACATAATACTGTGTGCAGGGGGCACTATGGGACATAATACTGTGTGCAGGGGCCACTATGGAGATAATACTGTGTGCAGGGGCCACTATGGAACAGAATACTGTGTGCAGAGGCCACTATGAAACATAATACTGTGTGCAGGGGCCACTATGGGGCATAATACTGTGTGCAGGGGCCACTATGGGGGATAATACTGTGTGCAGGGGCCACTATGGGACATAATACTGTGTGCAGGGGCCACTATGGGGGATAATACTGTGTGCAGGGGGCACTATGGGACATAATACTGTGTGCAGGGGGCACTATGGGACATAATACTGTGTGCAGAGGCCACTATGGGGGATAATACTGTGTGCAGCGGTCACTATGGCGTATAATACTGTATGCAGGTACCACTATGGGACATAATAGTGTGTGCAGGGACCATTATGGGACATAATACTGTGTGCAGGGACCACTATGGGGCATAATACTGTGTGCAGGGACCACTATGGGACATAATACTGTGTGCAGGGGCCACTATGGGACATAATACTGTGTGCAGGGGCCACTATGGGGGATAATACTGTGTGCAGGGGCCACTATGGGGGATAATACTGTGTGCAGGGGCCACTATGGGGGATAATACTGTGTGCAGGGACCACTATGGGACATAATACTGTGTGCAGGGGCCACTATGGGACATAATACTGTGTGCAGGGGCCACTATGGAGCATAATACTGTGTGCAGGGGCCACTATGGGGCATAATACTGTGTGCAGGGACCACTATGGGACATAATACTGTGTGCAGGGGCCACTATGGGACATAATACTGTGTACAGGGACCTCTATGGGGCATAAAACTGTATGGAGGGGCCACTATGGGGCATTACAGTGTGCGCAGAAATGAAGAGGGGGGGTTAGGAGTCAGTCGGTCGAGATCTTTGGCGTCAGTCTGGGGGGGGGGGGCATGTCAAAAGTTCGCCCCGTGGCCCCACCATTCCTATTTATGCCACTGTGCTTGAGGGTACCCATTCTCTTTATCTTTGGAGGTCCCAGTGGTCAGACCCTCAGTGATAAGACATTTTTCTTCTATCCTGTGCATTCTCATATTGATGACCCATCCATGATCTGATCTGTATAGGTCCGGACCCCGCACATAACCGTTGCTCTGGCTTCCTCCAGGCAGCGGAAGAGACTCCTATTGAAGTAATGTGAACGGAGATGCAATTTTCTGGTGCCTCCGCTATAGAGCGAACAGGGCTGCGGCTCTGTGCCTATTACTTGTACGTATAGGAACAGAGCGGCTTACACCCACTCATAATTATAATTGGTAACACTTGTACTTTTCTAAGGAAAACATACAATTAGCATAACTGGACTGACAGCCGCACCTGCCACACCTGTGTGTTCTGTACATGAGGTGTGACCCGGCCACACTGTACTATGGACAATGTAATTGTGCCAGCCTGTTATCTACCAATAACATAGATGCGATGTCCATTGTTCTCCAGCTCTTAAGCCTTGAATTTTGATGCCTCATTCATAGGGTTGAGCGATCGGAATCGGGAAAGATTGGATCCTGATCGGCTGGAAAATGATCGGAAATTGGATATTAAAATCGATCCTGAAATTTTAAGATCGGCTCAACCCTACTCATTCAGCCTCATTGCCCCAATATATAATCTCCAGCCTCTCGCTCTGCAGTCACCTATACGCAAATATTCGGTCCTGTCCTGTAGTAGAAGTCACCTCTACAACAAGCCACTGTCTTCCTTACTTGATATCCCGCCATCATCTGAGTGGTATTATTTAGAAGTGTAAGGAAACTGTAGCAACTCAGCCACGAAGTGCAGGAAGACCACATAAAGTGACAGAGAGGGGACGATACCAAATCCAAACCACCTCAGCACAAGTACTATGTCGGGAGGTTCTTGGCATGGGTTTCCATCGCTGAGCAGCTCTGTGCAAGCCTGACGTAACCAAACACAATGCCAAGTGTTACATGGACCGGTACAAAACACACTGCCAAACGTTGGATGGATCGATGTAAAGCACAATGCGAAATGTTGGCTGGAGAGATGTAAAGCACAATGTGAAATGTTGGCTGGAGAGGTGTAAAGCACAATGCGAAATGTTGGCTGGAGAGATGTAAAGCACAATGCGAAATGTTGGCTGGAGAGATGTAAAGCACAATGCGAAACGTTGGCTGGAGAGATGTAAAGCACAATGCGAAACGTTGGCTGGAGAGATGTAAAGCACAATGCGAAACGTTGGCTGGAGAGATGTAAAGCACAATGTGAAATGTTGGCTGGAGAGATGTAAAGCACAATGCGAAATGTTGGCTGGAGAGATGTAAAGCACAATGCGAAACGTTGGCTGGAGAGATGTAAAGCACAATGCGAAACGTTGGATGGAGAGATGTAAAGCACAATGCGAAACGTTGGATGGAGAGATGTAAAGCACAATGACGCCACTGAATTCTGGACTGGTGGAATCGTGTTCTGTGTAGTGATCGATCGCACTTCTCTATCTGGACCCGTCTGGGTTTAGTGAATGCCTGAAGAACTTGACCTGCCTGACTATTGTATCAGCTATAAAGTTTTGTGGTGGAGGGGTAAATGTTGGTTTTCAGGGGTCAACCTATGCCCCTTAGTTCCAATAAAGTGAACTCTGAATGCGTCAACAGACCAAGATATCTTAGAAGATTGTGGTCCCCAAGTTTGTGGGAACAGTTTGGAGAAGGCTTGTTTGTTTTTTCCAGTGCATGAGGCAAGGTCCATAAAGACATTGACAAGGGAGTTTAGTATGGAAGAACCTGACCAGCTACACAAAGCCCTGACCTCAACCCCATCCAACACCCAAGGGATGAACTAGAACTCTGAGCCGGGCCCTCTCTATGTCTGATATAAGAGTCTGATGTCACAAATGCTCTTTTGGATGACGGGTAGGGTTGAGCCGATCTTGAGATTTCAGGATCGTTTTTAAAATCCGATTTCCCATCATTTTTCAGCGTGAAATTTGCTCGATTGCCGATCAGGATCTGATCTTTCCCGATCGCTCAACCCTAATGACGTGGCAAAAATCTTGTTACAAGTCTTCCCAGCAGATTGGAAGCTGTTTTAGCTGTGCCTGGTACTGCCGCTGGTATATTTTAGGAAACCCTCTTGATGTAGACTTCTGATGAACGCTGCAAAGCGAATGTGAAAGCAGCCTAAGAACATCATGATTCACAGCACAATCCCGTGTGATCGCTTTACAGCTGCAGCTGATCTCAGAATCAAATCCTCCTGCATTTACAATAGTAGGGGACAGATGTGACAAGAAGAAGAGCGGAGGATCTGAGCGCGCTGTCCTCGATGAATACAAGACTGGGGTCACTCGGAGGGTAAGGCCATCAAAGCTTCTTACTGTGTCTTGAATCTTGAATGCAGACTAATATACAAATATAACAAGACTCCTTGGGTTACTGAACATCTGAAACCTCTGAAAACAAGAAAAAGCTAAATGTCCTTAGCCAATACAAAGCTCATGTGTCCCATAGTAGATGAGGTTGGATGAAGACAGGTCCATCAAGTCCAACTTATAACATCCTGCTTTCTACAGAATCGGTGTTGTTACATTTCTCCTTGATCTCGACTTCCTGCTTGTGTGTCAGTTATAACTGTATTTCTAGTCTTCTATTCATAGGATTAAATTTTATAACAGTGACCTGCCTTAGGTAAGGCCATTAATACCAGATTGATAAAGTCTAATACTTGGAACCCCCGCCCGATCAGCTGTATGAAGAGCTCCTAGCTCCACTTCCTCTTCTTAGTCCAGTCCCATTAATGTGACCACCTGTCAAAATCCAGAATAACCACCTTTGGCAGAGCGGACCGCTGCGAGGGGATGTTGTGATGATGATCACTGGGATGTTGAGCCATGCCGACTCCAGTGCCGTGGCCAGCTGCGATAGGTTACGCGGTTGAGCACCCATGGCACAAACAACCCGCTCAAGGTGGTCCCACAGATTCTCGATTGGGTTCAAGCCTGGGGAATTTGCTGGCCAAGGAATAATGGTAAATCCTGGTGCTCCTTGAACCACACACGTACACTGCGAGCTTTATGACACGTGGCATTGTCCTGCTGGTAGATGCCATCATCCTGAGGACAAACAATTCGCATGTAGGGGTGAACATGGTCCGCAAGGATAGATGCATACTGGTATTGATCCATCGAGCCTTCCACAATGATGAGTGCACCCAGATGGCTGATGACACGTGCCTTCTGCGATTGGTTATTTAACGTTGACATCAAAAGAAGGCGGTGGTCACATTCATATGACTGGACTGCGTGTTATGTTCAGTGGTCACATGGCCATGCTGAAAATGAATGGGGCCAACCTGCAATACCAGACACAACCACTATTACTACTATGGCACTGTGCTGGGCAAGCTGCAGCTAACAATATCCTAGGCATGGAAAAACCACTTCACTGTCTGCAATACCAGGTGCAACCTTTGCCCAACATTGGCGCTGTTTCTGCAATTAAATAAAAACATAGGTTTTGTTCAAAGGGGTATTCCGATCACCCCTGCAACTGAGGCTGTGTGTAAATCTTATTGGCCACTACTTCTCTAGAAGTGTTGATTCTTGTGTTTACCCTTGGCTCTTATCTTGACTTGCTTTCTTTCTGTGTACCCATCTTGTCCTTGTCACTGGTCCTCGGAGATGAAGACTTGGCATCAGCTGTAAGGACACAATACAAAAGATGTATCCTGTACAATACTTGGAAGAGACTTGGAACGGCCTCCGAAAACCATTCTGTTCCCAGTTACTTCGCTTCCATGTATTTACTTCACACCCTTTCTACTTTCTCTCTCCCCCGAGGCTTTGTTTGGTCACAATGGCCCGCACCGGTAGAGCTGCACCCTTGTGCTCCGCAGTAATTCTTTTCCCTGCAGGTGACAGCGCTATACACCACCACGTCCTACAGAACAACGCAACCTCAAAAACGTCTCCCATCTCATTGGTCACGTACAGCTCGGCGTCTTGGAGACAACACAACAAGAGTTGTTCAAACTTGTAGGAGGCCCGGGGGTGGCTTGCTATTGTGTTCTAAGGTCACGTGGACCTGACTCGGGCACGTTGTCACTTTTTTTTTTTTTTTTTTTAAATTATTGTTACAATTATTTTTTTATTTTCTAGGCTGTTCTTGTTGGATCCGGTGCCAGATGTTGGCGTCGGCTGCTAATTGTTCAAAAATATCCCCCAGCAAAAAGCGGCAGGTCGTGTAATAAGAAGGCGAATAACAGCGATCCTAAAATAGCATTAGAATGGTTTCCCCTTCCCTTAAAGGGCTCTGACCCATCAGGACGACCCAATAGACAGATGAATAGGTCCGTCGCCTCTTATCGCTGTGGGAATTTGCAGGCGACTTCACATTTTCCCTGCAGCTCTGGCTTTTAGAGGGGGAAGGGTTTCTAAGTTGAATCTGCAGCCTTAAAGTAGGCTTCCAGGCTTCCTATCCTTTGGACAGGTCAACAATTGAAGATGGGGGAGGGGGTTTGACAATTTGCACCCCCATGGATCAATTTCACAGGTCATGTTATGTCAGAATCATTGATCACATGATGTGTTCAAGGGAATGGGGCCGCAAGCACTGGCGCTATATAGTATGTGGTGCTGTAGAGGCAACTGCACTCAACCCACATGCTGTGGACTCTTCAAATAGCTGATCGGTGGGGGACCAGGTGTCAGACCTTCTCCCCCCACCGATCTTCAGTTGATGACTTGTCCCAAGGGGGTTTGCAGGATTCCAATACTGACGACGTATTCATTGGATAAGTCAGCAATCGAAAATTGATGGGAAGCCTATACCCAGGACCCCCGCTGATCAGTTTTTTTTATTCAGATGAGCAAGGCACCCTCTTCACTGGAAACTAAGCACAGTTCCATATATTATATATGTTCTGTAGGGTCCCAGGTGTCAGACCCCCACCCATCTTTGAATGGTCACCTACCTAAAAGATAGATCACCCATCTTATTATCTTGGAACACCTATTATTATTTTCAATAAGTCCATTGGATTGTGACGCATGCACGTTACACCAACAAGGTGTCCTTAACAGGTTTGGTACCCTAGCGCCGAGCAGCATAAGGGCTTAGTATAGGGCTGGTATGGAGGCCCCAACCTGATGGCAGGTTCTCTTTAAAGTTGACATCAAACATAAGACTATACCATTTTTTCAACCCCCAACTCTAGTCTGATATCCCCTCCCCCAAAGCCCTTCCCGTACAGCTGCCCGTTTTCAGAACACCCACCAGCATGGGTTGTCTCTGTGGGTTGTCGTCTTGCTTCCTTTGCATCTCAAAAACAATCATGGAGGGCCCGACATTTTATAAAGACCAAATTCATTTTATGGCCTTGGTTTTGGAGGCCAATAAGGCGACCATAAATGAGCAGATGCCTCACCATCATTTATGGCCTGGAAGACATTTGCCTGTCTTTAGAGTCTTTATGTGCCCACAACGGGAAAAGAGAAGGGTCAATAGATTCATTGTATAGAGAATTTAGAGGAATAGGTTGTAGGTTGTATAGCCCTCAGTATCACCCTCTCGGTGGCCACACCTCCTCCTCTAGGCCCTCTTTCCTTACAAGTGCATTTTATAGACTTTTCTATATCCCATCTGATAATCCAGAATATCTCGAGATCTGCAATATCATATTCTATGGATACTGGATGAAAAGAAATTATACTGAGCGGGCACAAGCCTGTCTTCTCTAGTAAGGCCTGTACACGTGATATACCGTATGATAGAAATCACAAGTATATATCCCTATCAGTTATGTATCAGTCATGCAAAATCCGCATTCCTGCACAAAGTAATATTCCCCATAGTGGCCCCTGCACACAGTATTATGCCCCATAGTGGCCACTGCACACAGTATTATCCCCCATAGTGGCCCCTGCACACAGTATTATCCCCCATAGTGGCCCCTGCACACAGTATTATGCCCCATAGTGGCCACTGCACACAGTATTATCCCCCATAGTGGCCCCTGCACACAGTATTATCCCCCATAGTGGCCCCTGCACAAAGTAATATTCCCCATAGTGGCCCCTGCACACAGTATTATGTCCCATAGTGGCCCCTGCACACAGTATTATGTCCCATAGTGGCCCCTGCACACAGTATTATGTCCCATAGTGGCCCCTGCACACAGTATTATGTCCCATAGTGGCCCCTGCACACAGTATTATGCCCCATAGTGGCCCCTGCACACAGTATTATGTCCCATAGTGGCCCCTGCACACAGTATTATGTACCACAGTGGCCCCTGCACACAGTATTATGCCCCATAGTGGCCCCTGCACACAGTATTATGTCCCATAGTGGCTCCTGCACACAGTATTATGCCCCATAGTGGCCCCTGCACACAGTATTATCCCCCATAGTGGCCCCTGCACACAGTATTATGCCCCATAGTGGCCCCTGCACACAGTATTATGCCCCATAGTAGCCCCTGCACACAGTATTATATCCCATAGTGGCCATTGTATACAGTATTATTCCCCATAGTGGTCCCTATACACATTATTATGTCCATAGTGGCCCCTGCACACAGTATTATGCCCCATAGTGGCCCTTGTATACAGTATTATGCCCCATAGTGGTCCCTGCACACAGTATTATGTCCCATAGTGGCCCTTGTATACAGTATTATGCCCCATAGTGGTCCCTATACACATTATTATGTCCCCATAGTGGCCCTTACACACAGTATTATACCCCATTGTGGATTACCCATGGAGTGGTCCAGACCCCAGATTATAATAATATGAAACCCAGGGGAGGATACAAACATAAAAAAACAATGTTACTTAGCTCTCCCTGTATTAGACGCACTCCCTGCTATTTTCAGCCATCCTCAATGTTGGAACAGCCGTCACATGAGGCAGGCCTGCGTCCCGACGCATAATGGCCCCGGCCTGGCCTTTGAGATGTCTGGGGCGTCACCAAACAGGCCGCAAACCTGATGGAGCGCAGGAGAGGTAAGTAACAGTGCTTTTTTATGTTCCCTCATCTCCTCTGACCCTCCAATCACTATACTCTGGGGTAGGAATGTAATGATAGCAGTGTTTGTGGGCCTGCGGTCTCACTTACCGATCATCGCTCCTGATCACAGCCACCGCTGCTTCCACAGACGTAAATAGGGCCCGTTACCTGCTGCGGTTACATTTTTGATGACCATAACAAGGCCTTGCTTGACTTTGGTATAGATGGCAAAAACACAAGTGCCATCCATATCCGTATCAGTGATCCCCACCTTACAGTGTCCATTGCAAAATAAGAAATTCTCAATTTTCCTCTTGACAAATCATAATTTACAAACATTGGGGTATGTGGGGACCCCATGGCAGTCCCTTAAATAGCCTTAACATTATATGTACAGAATATTTGATATTCACTATGAATTTATTTCAAGAATTTAATAATTTATTTCTGTAATTTCTGTTTTGTTAGAGTCTATGGTTTCTATCCTTCACTATGCTTTACACTGCAGCGCTGCTTGTTTATACTGGTCACTGTATATCAGTCAGAAATCAATACATGGGAAGCTGATCTACTATACAGCGGTGTCAGAATAAGTCTAAACTAAAGTAACTAAACCACTGGCAAGAAGATTATAAATTAATTCTGCACATTGATTTAAGGAAATGGGCTTTAATTGGGGATTTATGGGGAGGAGGGGCTCCGAAACAGCAGGATTCCTTCTATATACAGTAGATACAAAGCCCAAGACTAATGTTATTACCATAATAGCCGATCATAAACATGAAGTATTATTGAATAAGCATGCGGTAGATTAAAGGTGACCTCCTGCACGTGGGCGCCATTATTTATTTTATTGTATTCCAAAATAGCAGCAAAGGAAAGTGATGAGCGGCTTCCTGCATAATGTAATCAGCATAAGACGGAGGAACGGTTATGTCTCCCCCGAGAAAGCAATCCTAACCAGGTCCTGGTGCGCGGCTGCTCAGATCTTCTCCGCACAATCTCCTGATGTCTGAACAGTTTGTGGGAAAACACTAATTATAATCATCAAACCTTCTATTCTACTAACACAATAGACACAAAGTCTCCTCCAAGACGCCTTCTGCTACCAATTTACTATTATGTGACTTCATTTAAACTTTCTAGGGATGTCACAAAAGTTTACAAAATTCAGAATTCTGCATTGAAATGCGGATACTGTAAAGGAAAAGTCAAATGTGCGGAGAAAAGAGCTCAAAATACATCAAGCACAGCATCACCCCAGGCTACAATGTAAAGGAAACCGAAATGTTGGGTAAACAGTCTAATACACAAAATATGGCTATTATATTCTCCATAGGGGCAGTATTATAGTAATTATATTCTTGTACATAGGAGGTAGTATTATAGTAGTTATATTCTTGTACATAGGAGTAGTATTATAGTAGTTATATTCTTGTACATAGGGGCAGTATTATAGTAATTATATTCTTGTCCATAGGAGGTAGTATTATAGTAGTTATATTCTTGTACATAGGAGTAGTATTATAGTAGTTATATTCGTGTACATAGGAGTAGTATTATAGTAGTTATATTCTTGTACATAGGAGTAGTATTATAGTAGTTATATTCTTGTACATAGGAGTAGTATTATAGTGGTTATATTCTTGTACATAGGAGTAGTATTATAGTAGTTATATTCTTGTACATAGGAGCAGTATTATAGTAGTTATATTCTTGTACATAGGAGCAGTATTATAGTAGTTATATTCTTGTACATAGGAGGTAGTATTATAGTAGTTATATTCTTGTACATAGGAGCAGTATCATAGTAGTTATATTCTTGTACATAGGAGTAGTATTATAGTAGTTATATTCTTGTACATAGGAGTAGTATTATAGTAGTTATATTCTTGTACATAGGAGTAGTATTATAGTAGTTATATTCTTGTACATAGGAGTAGTATTATAGTAGTTATATTCTTGTACATAGGAGTAGTATTATAGTAGTTATATTCTTGTACATAGGAGCAGTATTATAGTAGTTATATTCTTGTACATAGGAGTAGTATTATAGTAGTTATATTCTTGTACATAGGAGTAGTATTATAGTAGTTATATTCTTGTACATATGGGCAGTATTATAGTAGTTATATTCTTGTACATAGGAGTAGTATTATAGTAGTTATATAATTGTACATAGGAGTAGTATTATAGTAGTTATATTCTTGTACATAGGAGCAGTATTATAGTAGTTATATTCTTGTACATAGGAGCAGTATTATAGTAGCTATATTCTTGTACATATGGGCAGTATTATAGTAGTTATATTCTTGTACATAGGAGCAGTATTATAGTAGTTATATTCTTGTACATAGGAGTAGTATTATAGTAGTTATATTCTTGTACATAGGGGTAGTATTATAGTAGTTATATTCTTGTACATAGGAGCAGTATTATAGTAGTTATATTCTTGTACATAGGAGGTAGTATTATAGTAGTTATATTCTTGTACATAGGAGCAGTATTATAGTAGTTATATTCTTGTACATAGGAGCAGTATTATAGTAGTTATATTCTTGTACATAGGAGGTAGTATTATAGTAGTTATATTCTTGTACATAGGAGCAGTATTATAGTAGTTATATTCTTGTACATAGGAGCAGTATTATAGTAGTTATATTCTTGTACATAGGAGTAGTATTATAGTAGCTATATTCTTGTACATAGGAGTAGTATTACAGTAGTTATATTCTTGTACATAGGAGGTAGTATTATAGTAGTTATATTCTTGTACATAGGAGCAGTATTATAGTAGTTATATTCTTGTACATAGGAGGTAGTATTATAGTAGTTATATTCTTGTACATAGGAGTAGTATTACAGTAGTTATATTGTTGTACATAGGAGGTAGTATTATAGTAGTTATATTCTTGTACATAGGAGCTGTATTATAGTAGTTATATTCTTGTACATAGGAGCAGTATTATAGTAGTTATATTCTTGTACATATGGGCAGTATTATAGTAGTTATATTCTTGTACATAGGAGTAGTATTATAGTAGTTATATTCTTGTACATAGGAGTAGTATTATAGTAGTTATATTCTTGTACATAGGAGGTAGTATTATAGTAGTTATATTCTTGTACATAGGAGTAGTATTATGGTAGTTATATTCTTGTACATTGGAGGTAGTATTATAGTAGTTATATTCTTGTACATAGGAGTAGTATTATAGTAGTTATATTCTTGTACATAGGAGTAGTATTATAGTAGTTATATTCTTGTACATAGGAGTAGTATTATAGTAGTTATATTCTTGTACATAGGAGTAGTATTATAGTAGTTATATTCTTGTACATAGGAGTAGTATTATAGTAGTTATATTCTTGTACATATGGGCAGTATTATAGTAGTTATATTCTTGTACATAGGAGTAGTATTATAGTAGTTATATTCTTGTACATAGGAGTAGTATTATAGTAGTTATATTCTTGTACATAGGAGCAGTATTATAGTAGTTATATTCTTGTACATAGGAGTAGTATTATAGTAGTTATATTCTTGTACATAGGAGTAGTATTATAGTAGTTATATTCTTGTACATAGGAGCAGTATTATAGTAGCTATATTCTTGTACATATGGGCAGTATTATAGTAGTTATATTCTTGTACATAGGAGTAGTATTATAGTAGTTATATTCTTGTACATAGGAGTAGTATTATAGTAGTTATATTCTTGTACATAGGAGCAGTATTATAGTAGTTATATTCTTGTACATAGGAGTAGTATTATAGTAGTTATATTCTTGTACATAGGAGTAGTATTATAGTAGTTATATTCTTGTACATAGGAGCAGTATTATAGTAGTTATATTCTTGTACATAGGAGCAGTATTATAGTAGCTATATTCTTGTACATATGGGCAGTATTATAGTAGTTATATTCTTGTACATAGGAGTAGTATTATAGTAGTTATATTCTTGTACATAGGAGTAGTATTATAGTAGTTATATTCTTGTACATAGGAGCAGTATTGTAGTAGTTATATTCTTGTACATAGGAGTAGTATTATAGTAGTTATATTCTTGTACATATGGGCAGTATTATGGTATGTAGTGTTATTAGATATGTATAAGCATCTATCAGATTCCCTATGGAGCCATTTGGCTTGGAGGGAGCAGTAGGACTGGATAGGTGAAAATCCAATTTATCTAACCCCCGTTTCCCTCAGTGGCAGATATTGGGATCCTCTGTAGAATCACTATAGACATTTCTCGGACCACAGTGTTCTGTTGAATAAAACGAAAAATGTCACGTTACAAATATTCGCCGTTTTATAGTATCACAATTCCCACCACTTGGGCCTCTTTGTGCTCTACAATCTCCTTATATCAGTAACTCCAGAGTCTCAGAGCTTATCACCTCTGTGCCAGCACACCATGCAGGTCAGCAGGGAACAACAACAATACTCATGGCCCCAGGGAACAGATTATCCTGCCCCCTGTTGACAGTGATTTACACCAGATACTAGTGACAAGTGCCTCAATTATCACATGACCGCCAGATCTGGGAAGAAAGAGGATTTCAGAGCTTTGACCATTGAAAATAATTAATCACAGCTAAACCCATCAGCTCGCAGTAATTAGCATTTCCCAGGACAATGGTGTTGTGTTATTTTTATTGTTTGCTGATATTGTATAATGGTCTGTTCCCAGGGTCCCCGCCCCCGAAACAACCTGACACACTCAGGAATTATATTGTTATATCACGTCTCCTTCTACGTGGTTATAGATTCTGAAAAAGGAAGGAAAAAAGTCTATTACCTAATAATATCTCTCTCTCTCTCTAGCTCCTATCTATCTATCTATCTATCTATCTATCTATCTATCTATCTATCTATCTATCTCTTCTATCTATCTATCTATCTATCTATCTATCTATCTATCTATCTATCTATCTCTTCTATCTATCTATCTATCTATCTATCTATCTATCTATCTATCTATCTCCTATCTATCTATCTATCTATCTATCTATCTATCTATCTATCTATCTCCTATCTATCTATCTATCTATCTATCTATCTCCTATCTATCTATCTATCTATCTATCTATCTATCTATCTATCTATCTATTTCATATCTATCTATCTATCTATCTATCTATCTATCTATCTATCTATCTATCTATCTATCTCTCCTATCTATCTATCTATCTATCTATCTATCTATCTATCTATCTATCTATCTATCTATCTATCTATCTCCTATCTATCTCTCCTATCTATCTATCTATCTATCTATCTATCTATCTATCTATCTCCTATCTATCTATCTATCTATCTATCTATCTCCTATCTATCTATCTATCTATCTATTTCATATCTATCTATCTATCTATCTATCTATCTATCTATCTATCTATCTCTCTCTCTCTCTCCTATCTATCTATCTATCTCCTATCTATCTATCTATCTATCTATCTATCTATCTATCTATCTATCTCCTATCTATCTATCTATCTATCTATCTATCTATCTATCTATCTATCTATCTCCTATCTATCTATCTATCTATCTATCTATCTATCTATCTATCTATCTATCTCCTATCTATCTATCTCATATCTATCTATCTATCTATCTATCTATCTATCTCATATCTATCTATCTATCTATCTCCTATCTATCTATCTATCTATCATAATAATAATAATAATTAAAAAAAAATATTTCTATAGCGCCAACATATTCCGCAGCGCTGTACAATTTGTAGGATTCAAATACAGACAAAAAGATACATTACAAAGAAAGTCATTTCACACAATGGGACTGAGGGCCCTGCTCGCAAGAGCTTACAATCTATGAGGTAGAGGGGGTGACACAAGAGGTAGCAGGGGCGGCATTACTTATACAGGGGTCAGACACTTTTGTAATAGAGGTGACTGTCATTACACAAACATAATACTTTATGAGTAGAGATGAGCGAACACTAAAATGTTCGAGGTTCGAAATTCGATTCGAACAGCCGCTCACTGTTCGAGTGTTCGAATGGGTTTCGAACCCCATTATAGTCTATGGGGAACATATACTCGTTAAGGGGGAAACCCAAATCCGTGTCTGGAGGGTCACCAAGTCCACTATGACACCCCAGGAAATGATACCAACACCCTGGAATGACACTGGGACAGCAGGGGAAGCATGTCTGGGGGCATAAAAGTCACTTTATTTCATGGAAATCCCTGTCAGTTTGCGATTTTCGCAAGCTAACTTTTCCCCATAGAAATGCATTGGCCAGTGCTGATTGGCCAGAGTACGGAACTCGACCAATCAGCGCTGGCTCTGCTGGAGGAGGCGGAGTCTAAGGTCGGACCTGAATGGAGACTGGTGTGGAGCGATCTTAGACTCCGCCTCCTCCAGCAGAGCCAGCGCTGATTGGCCGAATTCCGTACTCTGGCCAATCAGCACTGGCTAATGCATTGTATTGGCGTGATGAAGCAGTGCTGAATGTGTGTGCTTAGCACACACATTCAGCTCTACTTCATCGGGCTAATAGAATGCATTGGCCAATCAGCGCTGGCCAATGCATTCTATTAGCGTGAACTGAGTTTGCACAGGGGTTCTAGTGCACCCTCGGCTCTGCTACATCAGATTGCTACATCTGATGTAGCAGTGCCGAGTGTGCATCAGATGTGTAGTTGAGCAAAACTGACTCAGCACTGCTAAGTCTCTGCATTCGCATAGGAATGCATTGGCCAGCCTTCGGCCAATCAGCGCTGGCTCTGCCGGAGGAGGCGGAGTCTAAGGTCGGACCTGAATGGAGACTGGTGTGGAGCGATCTTAGACTCCGCCTCCTCCAGCAGAGCCAGCGCTGATTGGTCGAGTTCCGTACTCTGGCCAATCAGCGCTGGCCAATGCATTCTATTAGCCCGATGAAGTAGAGCTGAATGTGTGTGCTTAGCACACACATTCAGCTCTACTTCATCAGGCTAATAGAATACATTGGCCAATCAGCGCTGGCCAATGCATTCTATTAGCTTGATGAAGCAGAGTGTGCACAAGGGTTCAAGCGCACCCTCGGCTCTGATGTAGCAGAGCTGAGGGTGCACAAGGGTTCAAGTGCACCCTCGGCTCTCCTACATCAGAGCCGAGGGTGCGCTTGAACCCTTGTGCAGCCTCGGCTCTGCTACATCAGAGCCGAGGGTGCGCTTGAACCCTTGTGCACACTCTGCTTCATCAAGCTAATAGAATGCATTGGCCAGCACTGATTGGCCAGAGTACGGAATTCGGCCAATCAGCGCTGGCCAATGCATCCCTATGGGAAAAAGTTTATCTCACAAAAATCACAATTACACACCCGATAGAGCCCCAAAAAGTTATTTTTAATAACATTCCCCCCTAAATAAAGGTTATCCCTAGCTATCCCTGCCTGTACAGCTATCCCTGTCTCATAGTCTCAAAGTTCACATTCTCATATGACCCGGATTTGAAATCCACTATTCGTCTAAAATGGAGGTCACCTGATTTCGGCAGCCAATGACTTTTTCCAATTTTTTTCAATGCCCCCAGTGTCGTAGTTCCTGTCCCACCTCCCCTACGCTGTTATTGGTGCAAAAAAGGCGCCAGGGAAGGTGGGAGGGGAATCGAATTTTGGCGCACTTTACCACGTGGTGTTCGATTCGATTCGAACATGGCGAACACCCTGATATCCGATCGAACATGTGTTCGATAGAACACTGTTCGCTCATCTCTATTTATGAGCCATCACTAGTGGTGTCCTGTAACATGTGGATGGAGCTTGGACCTATGAAGTTAACCTGAGATGACATCATATCATGTGGGGTAATGTGAGCGGGGACAGAGGAGGGTTAAATATTGGGGATTCTAATTATAGTACAGAAGGCTTTACGTTAGAAATTGTGATCGGCCTTTCTGATAAGATGCGTCTTTAGTTTGTGTTTGAAACTGTAGAAATTGGGAGTTAGGCCGGGTTCACACGGAGTTACGTGCCGCGAGATTTGGCACGTAGACGCCGCGTGACCCTTTGCGTGCCGTACACGCTCCCATTCATTTCAATGGGAGCGGGGAGCGTATGCGCCGCGCTAGTTTGCGGCCGTGAATAAATGCACGGCCGCAAACTAGCGCGGCGCATACGCTCCCCGCTCCCATTGAAATGAATGGGAGCGTGTACGGTACGCAAAGGGTCACGCGGCGTCTACGTGCCAAATCTCGCGGCACGTAACTCCGTGTGAACCCGGCCTTAATCTGATTGTCCGGGGTAGAGCATTCCAGAGAAGTGGTGCAGCTCGGGAGAAGTCTTGTATACGAGCGTGGGAGGTTCTGATAATAGAGGATGTAAGTGTTAGGTCATTGAGTGAGCGGAGAGCACGGGTTGGGCGGTAGACAGAGATGAGGGAGGAAATGTAGGGAGGTGCAGCATTATGGAGAGCCTTGTGGGGGAGGGGGATAACTTTATATTTTATTCTATAATGAATAGGCAGCCAATGTATCTATCTAGGGCAGTATTACACCCCTCCCCCATCCTGTAGGGCAGTGTTACACCCCTCCCCCATCCTGTAGAGCAGTGTTACACCCCCATCCTGTAGGGCAGTATTACACCCCCATCCTGTAGGGCAGTATTACACCCCTCCCCCATCCTGTAGGGCAGTGTTACACCCCCATCCTGTAGGGCAGTATTACACCCCCCCCCCATCCTGTAGGGCAGTGTTACACCCCCATCCTGTAGGGCAGTATTACACCCCCCCATCCTGTAGGGCAGTATTACACCCCCATCCTGTAGGGCAGTATTACACCCCCATCCTGTAGGGCAGTATTACACCCCTATCCTGTAGGGCAGTATTACACCCCCCCATCCTGTAGGGCAGTATTACACCTGCATCCTATAGGGCAGTATTACACCCCCTATCCTGTAGGGCAGTGTTACACCCCCATCCTGTAGGGCAGTATTACACCCCCCCATCCTGTAGGGCAGTATTACACCCGCATCCTATAGGGCAGTATTACACCCCCTATCTTGTACGGCAGTATTACACCCCCATCCTGTAGGGCAGTATTACACCCCCATCCTGTAGGGCAGTATTACACCCCTATCCTGTAGGGCAGTATTACACCCCCCCATCCTGTAGGGCAGTATTACACCTGCATCCTATAGGGCAGTATTACACCCCCTATCCTGTAGGGCAGTGTTACACCCCCATCCTGTAGGGCAGTATTACACCCCCCCATCCTGTAGGGCAGTATTACACCCGCATCCTATAGGGCAGTATTACACCCCCTATCCTGTAGAGCAGTATTACACCCCTATCCTATAGGCCAGTATTACACCCCCTATCCTGTAGGGCAGTATTACACCCCCTATCCTATAGGCCAGTATTACACCCCCATCCTGTAGGGCAGTATTACACCCCCCCATCCTGTAGGGCAGTATTACACCCCTATCCTGTAGGGCAGTATTACACCCCCTATCCTGTAGGGCAGTATTACACCCCCTATCCTGTAGGGCAGTATTACACCCCCTATCCTGTAGGGCAGTATTACACCCCTATCCTATAGGCCAGTATTACACCCCCTATCCTGTAGGGCAGTATTACACCCCTATCCTATAGGCCAGTATTACACCCCCTATCCTGTAGGGCAGTATTACACCCCCTATCCTATAGGCCAGTATTACACCCCCATCCTGTAGGGCAGTATTACACCCCCCCATCCTGTAGGGCAGTATTACACCCCTATCCTGTAGGGCAGTATTACACCCCCCCATCCTGTAGGGCAGTATTACACCTGCATCCTATAGGGCAGTATTACACCCCCTATCCTGTAGGGCAGTGTTACACCCCCATCCTGTAGGGCAGTATTACACCCCCCCATCCTGTAGGGCAGTATTACACCCGCATCCTATAGGGCAGTATTACACCCCCTATCTTGTAGGGCAGTATTACACCCCCTATCCTGTAGAGCAGTATTACACCCCTATCCTATAGGCCAGTATTACACCCCCTATCCTGTAGGGCAGTATTACACCCCCTATCCTATAGGCCAGTATTACACCCCCATCCTGTAGGGCAGTATTACACCCCCCCATCCTGTAGGGCAGTATTACACCCCCTATCCTGTAGGGCAGTATTACACCCCCTATCCTGTAGGGCAGTATTACACCCCCTATCCTGTAGGGCAGTATTACACCCCCTATCCTGTAGGGCAGTATTACACCCCTATCCTATAGGCCAGTATTACACCCCCTATCCTGTAGGGCAGTATTACACCCCTATCCTATAGGCCAGTATTACACCCCCTATCCTGTAGGGCAGTATTACACCCCCTATCCTATAGGCCAGTATTACACCCCCATCCTGTAGGGCAGTATTACACCCCTATCCTGTAGGGCAGTATTACACCCCCTATCCTGTAGGGCAGTATTACACCCCCTATCCTGTAGGGCAGTATTACACCCCCTATCCTGTAGGGCAGTATTACACCCGCATCCTATAGGGCAGTATTACACCCCCTATCCTGTAGGGCAGTATTACACCCCCTATCCTGTAGAGCAGTATTACATCCCTATCCTGTAGGGCAGTATTACACCCCCTATCCTGTAGGGCAGTATTACACCCCCTATCCTGTAGGGCAGTATTACACCCCCTATCCTGTAGGGCAGTATTACACCCCTATCCTATAGGCCAGTATTACACCCCCTATCCTGTAGGGCAGTATTAAACCCCCTATCCTGTAGGGCAGTATTACACCCCCTATCCTGTAGGGCAGTATTACACCCCCTATCCTTTAGGGCAGTGTTACACCCCCATCCTGTAGGGCAGTATTACACCCCCCCATCCTGTAGGGCAGTATTACACCCCTATCCTGTAGGGCAGTATTACACCCCCCCATCCTGTAGGGCAGTATTACACCTGCATCCTATAGGGCAGTATTACACCCCCTATCCTGTAGGGCAGTGTTACACCCCCATCCTGTAGGGCAGTATTACACCCCCCCATCCTGTAGGGCAGTATTACACCCGCATCCTATAGGGCAGTATTACACCCCCTATCTTGTAGGGCAGTATTACACCCCCTATCCTGTAGAGCAGTATTACACCCCTATCCTATAGGCCAGTATTACACCCCCTATCCTGTAGGGCAGTATTACACCCCCTATCCTATAGGCCAGTATTACACCCCCATCCTGTAGGGCAGTATTACACCCCCCCATCCTGTAGGGCAGTATTACACCCCCTATCCTGTAGGGCAGTATTACACCCCCTATCCTGTAGGGCAGTATTACACCCCCTATCCTGTAGGGCAGTATTACACCCCCTATCCTGTAGGGCAGTATTACACCCCTATCCTATAGGCCAGTATTACACCCCCTATCCTGTAGGGCAGTATTACACCCCTATCCTATAGGCCAGTATTACACCCCCTATCCTGTAGGGCAGTATTACACCCCCTATCCTATAGGCCAGTATTACACCCCCATCCTGTAGGGCAGTATTACACCCCCCCATCCTGTAGGGCAGTATTACACCCCTATCCTGTAGGGCAGTATTACACCCCCTATCCTGTAGGGCAGTATTACACCCCCTATCCTGTAGGGCAGTATTACACCCCCT
The DNA here is from genome assembly GCF_031893055.1 of Leptodactylus fuscus. Taxonomy (NCBI): domain Eukaryota; kingdom Metazoa; phylum Chordata; class Amphibia; order Anura; family Leptodactylidae; genus Leptodactylus; species Leptodactylus fuscus. Next base: position 217,472,866 of record NC_134268.1, on the reverse strand, counting down.
ATCCTGTAGGGCAGTATTACACCCGCATCCTATAGGGCAGTATTACACCCCCTATCCTGTAGGGCAGTATTACACCCCCTATCCTGTAGAGCAGTATTACATCCCTATCCTGTAGGGCAGTATTACACCCCCTATCCTGTAGGGCAGTATTACACCCCCTATCCTGTAGGGCAGTATTACACCCCCTATCCTGTAGGGCAGTATTACACCCCTATCCTATAGGCCAGTATTACACCCCCTATCCTGTAGGGCAGTATTACACCCCCTATCCTGTAGGGCAGTATTACACCCCCTATCCTGTAGGGCAGTATTACACCCCCTATCCTTTAGGGCAGTGTTACACCCCCATCCTGTAGGGCAGTATTACACCCCTATCCTGTAGGGCAGTATTACACCCCCTATCCTGTAGGGCAGTATTACACCCCTCCCCCATCCTGTAGGGCAGTATTACACCCCTATCCTGTAGGGCAGTATTACACCCCCTATCCTCTAGGGCAGTATTACACCCCCTATCCTGTAGGGCAGTATTACACCCCCTATCCTGTAGGGCAGTATTACACCCCTATCCTATAGGCCAGTATTACACCCCCTATCCTGTAGGGCAGTATTACACCCCCTATCCTATAGGCCAGTATTACACCCCCATCCTGTAGGGCAGTATTACTCCCCCCCATCCTGTAGGGCAGTGTTACACCCCTATCCTGTAGGGCAGTATTACACCCCCTATCCTGTAGGGCAGTATTACACCCCCTATCCTGTAGGGCAGTATTACACCCCCTATCCTGTAGGGCAGTATTACACCCGCATCCTATAGGGCAGTATTACACCCCCTATCCTGTAGGGCAGTATTACACCCCCTATCCTGTAGGGCAGTATTACACCCCCTATCCTGTAGAGCAGTATTACATCCCTATCCTGTAGGGCAGTATTACACCCCCTATCCTGTAGGGCAGTATTACACCCCCTATCCTGTAGGGCAGTATTACACCCCCTATCCTGTAGGGCAGTATTACACCCCCTATCCTGTAGGGCAGTATTACACCCCTATCCTATAGGCCAGTATTACACCCCCTATCCTGTAGGGCAGTATTACACCCCCTATCCTGTAGGGCAGTGTTACACCCCCATCCTGTAGGGCAGTATTACACCCCTATCCTGTAGGGCAGTATTACACCCCTATCCTGTAGGGCAGTATTACACCCCTCCCCCATCCTGTAGGGCAGTATTACACCCCTATCCTGTAGGGCAGTATTACACCCCCTATCCTCTAGGGCAGTATTACACCCCCTATCCTGTAGGGCAGTATTATACCCCCTATCCTGTAGGGCAGTATTACACCCCCTATCCTGTAGGGCAGTATTACACCCCCTATCCTGTAGGGCAGTATTACACCCCCTATCCTATAGGGCAGTATTACACCCCCTATCCTGTAGGGCAGTATTACACCCCCTATCCTGTAGGGCAGTATTACACCCCCTATCCTGTAGGGCAGTATTACACCCCCTATCCTGTAAGGCAGTATTACACCCCCTATCCTGTAGGGCAGTATTACACCCCTCCCCCATCCTGTAGGGCAGTATTACACCCCTATCCTATAGGCCAGTATTACACCCCCTATCCTGTAGGGCAGTATTACACCCCCTATCTTGTAGGGCAGTATTACACCCCCTATCCTGTAGAGCAGTATTACACCCCTATCCTATAGGCCAGTATTACACCCCCTATCCTGTAGGGCAGTATTACACCCCCTATCCTATAGGCCAGTATTACACCCCCATCCTGTAGGGCAGTATTACACCCCCCCATCCTGTAGGGCAGTATTACCCCCCTATCCTGTAGGGCAGTATTACACCCCCTATCCTGTAGGGCAGTATTACACCCCCTATCCTGTAGGGCAGTATTACACCCCCTATCCTGTAGGGCAGTATTACACCCCTATCCTATAGGCCAGTATTACACCCCCTATCCTGTAGGGCAGTATTACACCCCTATCCTATAGGCCAGTATTACACCCCCTATCCTGTAGGGCAGTATTACACCCCCTATCCTATAGGCCAGTATTACACCCCCATCCTGTAGGGCAGTATTACACCCCCCCATCCTGTAGGGCAGTATTACACCCCTATCCTGTAGGGCAGTATTACACCCCCTATCCTGTAGGGCAGTATTACACCCCCTATCCTGTAGGGCAGTATTACACCCCCTATCCTGTAGGGCAGTATTACACCCGCATCCTATAGGGCAGTATTACACCCCCTATCCTGTAGAGCAGTATTACATCCCTATCCTGTAGGGCAGTATTACACCCCCTATCCTGTAGGGCAGTATTACACCCCCTATCCTGTAGGGCAGTATTACACCCCCTATCCTGTAGGGCAGTATTACACCCCTATCCTATAGGCCAGTATTACACCCCCTATCCTGTAGGGCAGTATTACACCCCCTATCCTGTAGGGCAGTATTACACCCCCTATCCTGTAGGGCAGTATTACACCCCCTATCCTTTAGGGCAGTGTTACACCCCCATCCTGTAGGGCAGTATTACACCCCTATCCTGTAGGGCAGTATTACACCCCCTATTCTGTAGGGCAGTATTACACCCCTCCCCCATCCTGTAGGGCAGTATTACACCCCTATCCTGTAGGGCAGTATTACACCCCCTATCCTCTAGGGCAGTATTACACCCCCTATCCTGTAGGGCAGTATTACACCCCCTATCCTGTAGGGCAGTATTACACCCCTATCCTATAGGCCAGTATTACACCCCCTATCCTGTAGGGCAGTATTACATCCCCTATCCTATAGGCCAGTATTACACCCCCATCCTGTAGGGCAGTATTACACCCCCCCATCCTGTAGGGCAGTGTTACACCCCTATCCTGTAGGGCAGTATTACACCCCCTATCCTGTAGGGCAGTATTACACCCCCTATCCTGTAGGGCAGTATTACACCCCCTATCCTGTAGGGCAGTATTACACCCGCATCCTATAGGGCAGTATTACACCCCCTATCCTGTAGGGCAGTATTACACCCCCTATCCTGTAGGGCAGTATTACACCCCCTATCCTGTAGAGCAGTATTACATCCCTATCCTGTAGGGCAGTATTACACCCCCTATCCTGTAGGGCAGTATTACACCCCCTATCCTGTAGGGCAGTATTACACCCCCTATCCTGTAGGGCAGTATTACACCCCCTATCCTGTAGGGCAGTATTACACCCCTATCCTATAGGCCAGTATTACACCCCCTATCCTGTAGGGCAGTATTACACCCCCTATCCTGTAGGGCAGTGTTACACCCCCATCCTGTAGGGCAGTATTACACCCCTATCCTGTAGGGCAGTATTACACCCCTATCCTGTAGGGCAGTATTACACCCCTCCCCCATCCTGTAGGGCAGTATTACACCCCTATCCTGTAGGGCAGTATTACACCCCCTATCCTCTAGGGCAGTATTACACCCCCTATCCTGTAGGGCAGTATTATACCCCCTATCCTGTAGGGCAGTATTACACCCCCTATCCTGTAGGGCAGTATTACACCCCCTATCCTGTAGGGCAGTATTACACCCCCTATCCTATAGGGCAGTATTACACCCCCTATCCTGTAGGGCAGTATTACACCCCCTATCCTGTAGGGCAGTATTACACCCCCTATCCTGTAGGGCAGTATTACACCCCCTATCCTGTAGGGCAGTATTACACCCCCTATCCTGTAGGGCAGTATTACACCCCTCCCCCATCCTGTAGGGCAGTATTACACCCCTATCCTATAGGCCAGTATTACACCCCCTATCCTGTAGGGCAGTATTACACCCCCTATCCTGTAGGGCAGTGTTACACCCCCTATCCTGTAGGGCAGTATTACACCCCCATCCTGTAGGGCAGTATTACATCTATCCTATAGGCCAGTATTACACCCCCTATCCTGTAGGGCAGTATTACACCCGCATCCTATAGGGCAGTATTACACCCCCTATCTTGTAGGGCAGTATTACACCCCCTATCCTGTAGAGCAGTATTACATCCCTATCCTGTAGGGCAGTATTACACCCCCTATCCTGTAGGGCAGTATTACACCCCTATCCTATAGGCCAGTATTACACCCCCTATCCTGTAAGGCAGTATTACACCCCCTATCCTGTAGGGCAGTATTACACCCCTATCCTATAGGCCAGTATTACACCCCCATCCTGTAGGGCAGTATTACACCCCCCCATCCTGTAGGGCAGTATTACACCCCCTATCCTGTAGGGCAGTGTTACACCCCCATCCTGTAGGGCAGTATTACATCTATCCTATAGGCCAGTATTACACCCCCTATCCTGTAGGGCAGTATTACACCCGCATCCTATAGGACAGTATTACACCCCCTATCCTGTAGGGCAGTATTACACCCCCTATCCTGTAGAGCAGTATTACATCCCTATCTTGTAGGGCAGTATTACACCCCCTATCCTGTAGGGCAGTATTACACCCCTATCCTATAGGCCAGTATTACACCCCCTATCCTGTAGGGCAGTATTACACCCCCTATCCTGTAGGGCAGTATTACACCCCCCCATCCTGTAGGGCAGTATTACACCCCTCCCCCATCCTGTAGGGCAGTATTACACCCCTATCCTGTAGGGCAGTATTACACCCCCTATCCTCTAGGGCAGTATTACACCCCCTATCCTGTAGGGCAGTATTACACCCCCTATCCTGTAGGGCAGTATTACACCCCTATCCTGTAGGGCAGTATTACACCCCCTATCCTCTAGGGCAGTATTACACCCCCTATCCTGTAGGGCAGTATTACACCCCCTATCCTGTAGGGCAGTATTACACCCCCTATCCTGTAGGGCAGTATTACACCCCCTATCCTGTAGGGCAGTATTACACCCCCTATCCTGTAGGGCAGTATTACACCCCTATCCTATAGGCCAGTATTACACCCCCTATCCTGTAGGGCAGTATTACACCCCCTATCCTGTAGGGCAGTATTACACCCCCTATCCTGTAGGGCAGTATTACACCCCTCCCCCATCCTGTAGGGCAGTATTACACCCCTATCCTGTAGGGCAGTATTACACCCCCTATCCTCTAGGGCAGTATTACACCCCCTATCCTGTAGGGCAGTATTACACCCCCTATCCTGTAGGGCAGTATTACACCCCTATCCTGTAGGGCAGTATTACACCCCCTATCCTCTAGGGCAGTATTACACCCCCTATCCTGTAGGGCAGTATTACACCCCCTATCCTGTAGGGCAGTATTACACCCCCTATCCTGTAGGGCAGTATTACACCCCCTATCCTGTAGGGCAGTATTACACCCCCTATCCTGTAGGGCAGTATTACACCCCCTATCCTGTAGGGCGGTATTACACCCCCTATCCTGTAGGGCAGTATTACACCCCCTATCCTGTAGGGCAGTATTACACCCCTATCCTATAGGCCAGTATTACACCCCCTATCCTGTAGGGCAGTATTACACCCCCTATCCTGTAGGGCAGTATTACACCCCCTATCCTGTAGGGCAGTATTACACCCCCAACCTGTACACACAGTTCAGGTCTGGGGTGACACTTGCTGTATCTATACTGTTATTTCCTGTGTATTACTCGGCTCAGGCTCTTTCACATGACAATTACATTGACTTTCTGTGTAATTAGCATCTTATTGTCTTCTTGACCTTCCATTTCCTCCCAAGAACTGCTGACAGCAAGTAGTTATCTGCAATACGAGCGATACTGTGGAAGGAATACTGGGAATGTTCCCTACTAATGGTGGCCAAACCCGATCTGCCGACCATCTAATGTGTGTGGGGTTATGCGACTGGACACAGGCCATATGACGAAGTGGACATGACTTTCTCCTAAGGGCCACTGACGCTTTGGATAAATAAACCAGCAAAAATATCGAGCCCTCACGTCTCCCCAACAATATCTTGGGACGTGATTTGCAACAGGTAAATCAGTTATTTAGCAGCGCACTGATGCATAAAACTTAACATTTATTCATTATTATTATAAAAAGTGCTCACAAACAATGGCTTTAAAAAAATTCCCCTATTGGAGACAATACATAGAACAAATACTCATGTGCTAATGAGTCCACAAAAATAGAGATTTTTTTGGCAATGTCACTTTAAGTGATAACCATAAAGCATACTGACCACCAACTGTTCGTTATAGTCTGCCAATTAAGATGACAAAAATGAACGGTCTTACCAGATGTCAGGAGTGGGAGTCTCATTCAGGACCAGACCCATCACAGGAGGACGTTCAATCCCTGTTGTTTACCTGCCGATGCGTGCTAGCCCCCATTGACTCCCGCCCTGACAAGGGCAGTCCCAAACTAGCCCTCAAGCAAGACCCTAGTTGTCCCTACGCGTTTCACAGTGCAGTAACGCACCGCTCATCAGGGGACCTTACTTTAAGCTGCTAACCGCAGACTCCTCTCATCTCAAACTTATGCCCACAGTGGTAGGACATCTAGATAATTCAATCTCCTAGCGCTCGCTAAGTGTAGTGACACTGGCAGCACCCCTTACTCCAATCAAGAACTTTAAATACCTTTGTGGCGCTCCTCCCCTTACCCGTATTTCCAGGGGGCAAACGGATACCATTCCGATTTTGGCGCCATCTCGCGCATATTCATGACGTCACTCGTATCGACGTACTCCCAGTATTCATGTCCCGCGGGATCGCACTCCCGATCCCGCGCATGCGCAGTAGTTTGCTGCACGGAGCTTGACAACATACTCCGTGCATGCGCAGTAGCGCTTCTCCGTCCATATAGACGTCTGAATGAGGAGAAAAGGGTTTGCACGAATCCAATCAGTGCACTCCAACAATTCTAAACAAACATATAACCCCTAGTTTCAACAATTTTTTAAATATCCCCATCCCCCATACTTTCCTAGGAACGGTGAGTATATTGTGAAACCAACCTCATCCACCTCATTGCTCATTGAGCATTTACTAAACCAAGTACTGTCCCTCTTAATTGGTTGATAGGCATACCCTAAGAATTATACTTTAAGTATTTTACATAGAAACTAGAACTCAGATGTCAAAAGTTTTTGGCTAGAGAAATTACCCAATAATTTCCTAAATGAAACAACAATAATTTAGTTGTTCATTCAAGCCTCGTGGAGACTCCGTTTTTAATCTAAATATCCATTTGGCTTCTCGCTGCAACGTCATTTTTGACCAGTCTCCTCCCCTTTGATGTGGCTTAACCAGATCAATACCCATAAATCGTATACAGTTTAAATCACCCCCATGACAGGAATTAACATGTCTCGCAACTGGTGTATCCCTCTGATTCCGTATGTCCCCCAGGTGCTCACCAATCCTTCTTCTAAGCTCCCTATTTGTTTTGCCTACATATTCTAACTTGCATTGACAAGTGATCTTATAGATCACCCCTTTTGATCTACATGATATGAAGTGTCTGATTTCAAAGACCTTCTTCAGAACCTCAGAAAAAAATTGTCTGCCTGTCTCCAGATTTTTGCAGGTAGAGCATCCACTACATTTAAAGCAACCCTTTGGTGGGGACAACCATGTTGGATTCTTTTGTATATTCAGGTGACTATGCACCAGACGATCCTGCAGGGATCTACCCCGGCGAAACGTTATCTGTGGTCTATCTCCAACTGCCGCTTTTATATCTGGGTCAAGGGTTAGAATATCCCAGTGGCGCTGCAATATTTTTCTCACTTCCGATGCTCCATTGTCATATGTTCCAATTACACGGACCACATCGTCCGAGCTCTTATTTCTCTCTTTAGCTCTCAACAGTTGGGTGCGATCACTAGCCAAAGAGGATTTGTAAGCCTCTCTTAATATCTCATCTGGATATCCCCGTTTTCGGAAACGGGACCTTAGTTCTGCTGCCTGATCCACAAAGGCCTGCCCCCCAGAACAATTTCTCCTCAGTCTCAGGTATTGGCCACGAGGAATCCCCTTCTTTAGTGGGTACGGGTGACTGCTGTCCCATCTCAAGAAGGAATTCGTGGCTGTACTTTTTCTGTACACCTTTGTTTCAAGTGTGCCATTTAGTCCCCTTGAGATTAATACATCCAGAAATGGGAGCGAAGAACCACCTATTTCATATGTGAATGATAGGCCTATTATATTTTCATTCAGATGTTCAACGAATTTCTGGAAAGATTCAGGCGTACCTCTCCACAAGACCAGCACGTCATCAATGTACCGCGCCCACAGCTCAATTCGATTGGTGAATTCCTCGTACTCCTCCCCAAAAACCACTGTCTCCTCCCACCAGCCCAGGAGCAAGTTCGCATAAGTGGGCGCACATGGATTCCCCATGGCGGTGCCCCTGAGCTGGTGGAAGTGCTGCCCTTTAAAGACAAAGTAGTTATGGGTGAGGGAAAATTCGAGAAGATCGAGGATGAATTGGCTGTGGGCGCGGTACTGATTCCTTCGCGAACGCAAGTAATGGCCAACTGCTCTCATGCCCCATTGATGCGGTATAGATGAATATAAGGCCTCCACATCAATAGAGCACAAGATAACCTCCTCATCCAAGCATACTCCCTCTAGCTTACGTAGTAGGTCAGAGGTATCCTGTATGAATCAGGGGAGAGAAGTCACATACGGTCTAAGCATTTTGTCCAGATATATACCCACATTCTGGCATAAGCTGTTAACACCCGACACTATTGGACGTCCCTTTAGGGGGGACAGGCCTTTGTGGACTTTCGGCAGACAGTAAAAAGTCGCCTCCATTGGATGTAATGGCATCAAAAATTCAAATTCCTTATCAGAAATCAAATTAGACATTTTTGCTTCCACTAGTAAACTACGTAAAGCGCCACTAAATTCCACAGTTGGATTGCTTCGCAGAATCGCATAGTTCTCTTTATTCAGGAGTAAGGACTCACACATCCCAATATATTGGGAGACATTCATAAGCACCACATTGCCCCCCTTATCCGCCGGTTTAATAACCAGCTCCTTGTTGGATTCCAATTTTTTAAGAGCTTCCATTTCTGCTCTATTTAGATTTAGGGGGCAATGCGTGTGCTTAATCTTCTCTAAGTCCGATGTCACCTTACTAAGAAATACATCAATACAGGATATTTCACCTATAGGGGGAAGTTTAGAATTTTTAACCTGAAGATTCGTGAAAGGACCACATCCAGTTGTTTCCCCAACTTCCTCTCCTAAACCAGCTAGCAGTCTTACATCAGGTAACAGATCTACTGAGATACCCAGCTCTGAGCTTAACCTCTCATCCTGTTTACAGAAAAACTTTTTCCACCTAAGTTTTCGGGTGAAGAGATGTAAATCCTTCACCCAATTAAAGACGTCAAGATCAGAGCTGGGAACAAAGGAAAGGCCTCTACTCAAAACACACATCTCGGTTTCAGTAATAGGGATAGAGGACAAATTAATCACTTGGAGCTCTGTTGAGCTTGAGTTGGATTCCGATTCCTCAGGAGGTATGATTGTTCTAAAAAACCCCCTGTCTGTGTCCTACCGCCTCTATCTCGTCCCCTTCCTCTTCCCCTTGTTCTACCTCTGCTTGTTTTAATACGAGTCTCAGAATCAGATCTTTCTGTATCAGTTGAGGAGATATCTGTTTCTCCTCCTTTGAACGTGGATCTATCCCCTATCGTGCTATAAACTTTATTCTCCCTGAAATCTTGTAAGTCTCGTGCGAATTGTTTGTGTTTCCGTTCTTTCAAATGATATTGAAATTTATCAAGCGTATTCTGTAACTGAATTTCCTTTGACCCAAACTCAGATTCACCCTGAAACTTCTTAATTATTTCTAAGTGTTCTTTTAGTTGATTTTCCAACACCTCCAAATGACTTTTCTCCTCCTCCAAAAGCAGCTGAAGCAATCTCAATGAAAAGCCTGTGGCTTCTTTTTCCCACTTGGCTAATAAATTAGCACTCCTAATGCGGTTCGCGGGAAGTAGTCCCACCCTTAGGCCTCTAGGAACTATACCGTTTTTTATATAGTTTTCCAAACTCTGGATCTCCCACCACGAAACTATTTGTTCCTTAAAGGCTGCTGTAAGATCCTTAAATGCCGTATTGAAGGATGGAGTATATCTTTTTTGTACAAAGTTTTTTTCGGAAAATACCTCTTTAGCTTCACTTAGCCATGCCTCTTTGTTCAAACCAACAGACAGCAATCCAGCCATGCTCAGTTATATTGACAAATAAATAAACCAGCAAAAATATCGAGCCCTCACGTCTCCCCAACAATATCTTGGGACGTGATTTGCAACAGGTAAATCAGTTATTTAGCAGCGCACTGATGCATAAAACTTAACATTTATTCATTATTATTATAAAAAGTGCTCACAAACAATGGCTTTAAAAAAATTCCCCTATTGGAGACAATACATAGAACAAATACTCATGTGCTAATGAGTCCACAAAAATAGAGATTTTTTTGGCAATGTCACTTTAAGTGATAACCATAAAGCATACTGACCACCAACTGTTCGTTATAGTCTGCCAATTAAGATGACAAAAATGAACGGTCTTACCAGATGTCAGGAGTGGGAGTCTCATTCAGGACCAGACCCATCACAGGAGGACGTTCAATCCCTGTTGTTTACCTGCCGATGCGTGCTAGCCCCCATTGACTCCCGCCCTGACAAGGGCAGTCCCAAACTAGCCCTCAAGCAAGACCCTAGTTGTCCCTACGCGTTTCACAGTGCAGTAACGCACCGCTCATCAGGGGACCTTACTTTAAGCTGCTAACCGCAGACTCCTCTCATCTCAAACTTATGCCCACAGTGGTAGGACATCTAGATAATTCAATCTCCTAGCGCTCGCTAAGTGTAGTGACACTGGCAGCACCCCTTACTCCAATCAAGAACTTTAAATACCTTTGTGGCGCTCCTCCCCTTACCCGTATTTCCAGGGGGCAAACGGATACCATTCCGATTTTGGCGCCATCTCGCGCATATTCATGACGTCACTCGTATCGACGTACTCCCAGTATTCATGTCCCGCGGGATCGCACTCCCGATCCCGCGCATGCGCAGTAGTTTGCTGCACGGAGCTTGACAACATACTCCGTGCATGCGCAGTAGCGCTTCTCCGTCCATATAGACGTCTGAATGAGGAGAAAAGGGTTTGCACGAATCCAATCAGTGCACTCCAACTCCAGTGCACTGACGCTTTGGGCAGCTGATCCATGGGAGTCTCACATGTCAGACCCCCGCTTATCAGATATCCCTTTAATAGTGGGGTTCCTGAGTGGTGCACCCCCTCTATGACATATACTGTAGATAGGGGTTGTCCTTTTGGGCATCTGTAACATCACTGGGCACAGCCATAAAATTCCCCCCATACCTTTATTATGTTAAAAACAAAGTAATAATCCAACTTACACACCAGGTCTGAAACAACCAGAACTAAGAAACATTTTTACCTTGTACAAAAATTGCTGCTGTTTTTATTCATTTTACCTCAAAAAAAAAAAAAAAAAAAAAAAACTAATAAAAAATGGGATAAAAAGTGATCAAAAATATCAATGCACCCCATTTAAAGGAGTGCCCATCAAAAGCACAGACCTTCCCGCTTGGGTATCGCTGTAATCGTCCTGAGCATGTCACATATACCACATGCTGAACGATGTGAATACAAAACACAAAGAATTTCTACCCCCTTCTTTCCGACCCCCCCAATACACCTTACAGGCACAGTAGGGTCTCTCAGCGGGTTCTTATCCTCCTGGTCTCTATTACATACAGATGGTAGGTCACCCCTGAATATAACAATGGCCGCAGCAGCCATGTGCCCTATTACTGGCATTGTAGTTCAGTGATAGGAGCCACGGTGGCAGTAATAGGGTCATTGATTGGTTCAGGGGGGTCACATGATGTCTGCAGGTAAATAGAGACCAGCAGGAGGGTCCGAGCATCAGCACTGGGGAGATGGAGAGATAAATAATCAGTTGGGGGTTTTTTATTATAGATTTTTTCATATAGTTTTTTTTTTTTTTTAGAATTTGGGCAACTCCTTTAAAATGATATAGTAATAGAATAGAATGATATCATATATAATATATGATGAATAATCCATGTACTGTAGGTCCAGAATGTGTATAGGGGCAGAGGTCTCTGCTAGGCTTCATATGCAGATGTATACAATACTGTCTGCTGCCACTAGGAGGAGCTCACTACATAAGGAATCATAGGACTCCAAATGGACTTCAGAACTAATACCTAGGCAATGAGCTCCCCCTGGTGGTAGGATAGATAGATAGATAGATAGATAGATAGATAGATAGATAGATAGATAGATAGATAGATAGATAGATAGGAGATAGATAGATAGATAGATAGATAGATAGATAGATAGATAGATAGGAGATAGATAGATAGATAGGAGATAGATAGATAGATAGATAGATAGATAGATAGGAGATAGATAGATAGATAGATAGATAGATAGATAGATAGATAGGAGATAGATAGATAGATAGATAGATAGATAGGAGATAGATAGATAGATAGATAGATAGGAGATAGATAGATAGATAGATAGATAGATAGGAGATAGATAGATAGATAGATAGATAGGAGATAGATAGATAGATAGATAGATAGATAGATAGATAGATAGGAGATAGATAGATAGATAGATAGGAGATAGATAGATAGATAGATAGATAGATAGATAGATAGATAGATAGGAGATAGATAGATAGATAGGAGATAGATAGATAGATAGATAGATAGATAGATAGATAGATAGATAGATAGATAGTTTTATCTATTATATTGAGTACTGGGGGGTGTTTTGTTGCCTGTACTCCCCCCTCCCCCCTTACACGCCCGTGCCCTCCAGGTTACAATGTAAGTACATAAAGCAATGATTGTTCAGAATCAGTATTTTTATTAGACATTCCAAACATATAAAGGAATATTCTGGCTCTTATAAAACCACGAACATAATGAAATGAAGGTAATAAAGGTAAAAATCGCAAACGTATAAAGTAACATCCATGACATGTTTATCCGAAAAGCCACTACAAGCAGCGCGGGGGATGGTGTAAGGGAATCTAGTCACATGACTGGTGCGGTATTGGCGGTATGACATGAGACCGCCGCCTTCATGTATGCAGGGTCCTGGAAGAATGGGGAGGGGGGCGGGGAAGGGTCAGCTCACTGCTGCCACCTGCAGGCATCCCAGGCCAGGAACCATCCGGTGAATGTTGGGGGTTCGTGCCCCTGCTTCACGGTGGTAATGGGGATCCTTTTATCTCGTCCGGAGGGATCGGTGTCGATGTATTGTTTGGCTGCGAGGAGAGAAGAGACATTTCTGATAAATTTACTAAACTACTATTATGGTACATACTGTATAGGGCAGAGATGCCCAATAGGGGGGCCTTGGAAACCCACCAGGGGGCCGCAACACTGTCATTGGGAAGATGAACATGCAACATTAAGTCTGGTCTTAGGGTGTTTTTTGGTCAAAATTATTTGGAAGGGGAGGCCCCAAGAAATGGTGACCTGAATCTGAAATGGTTGGGAAACACTGACATAGAGGGCGACAGCAACCTATGGAATACAGTGACAACAGGGACATCTTCAGGCTGAATAGGGGTACTGCGCTTCATCAAAAAAATGAACTTTGTCACATACTTAATGTTAGTGATTGACCCCTGTGTATTACGGGGAATCTATGACCCCCATGGAATCAGGACCCAGCTATGACCAAATCTTATAACTGCACCACTGTCCCAAATAGAGGACCCTCCTAGAAGATCTTACACCTCCACTCCCTGGATGGACGAGAAGAAGGGTCCTCACTGTGCACACTCCTGTCCTTATTACATGTATTGGGTGTCTTATAGCAGTATATACAAGACATCACCTGCCCAGAGTTGTCTCCTTACCTGACTTCAAGGATTCTTTCCTCTCAATTTCATTAGCATCTTTCCCAATCCATAAGAATATCTAAGAATAAAGAATAAGCCATGAAGAATCTCAAAGATTACACCCGATCCTGGGGGGGGCGCCATTACATTATATATGCCATAAGGCTACAAAGACATCAGAAAATGAGAAGGAAGTACAGGACACTTATCCAAAAATATTAGATTGCCGGGAGTCCGACCATCAGGTCCATCAGAAATCAGGAAAATGGGAGAAAAGTCCCTCTAAAGCTTATATAGTAGATATATTCTTGTACATAGGAGTAGTATTATAGTAGTTATATTCTTGTACATAGGAGCAGTATTATAGTAGTTATATTCTTGTACATAGGAGCAGTATTATAGTAGTTATATTCTTGTACATAGGAGCAGTATTATAGTAGTTATATTCTTGTACATAGGAGCAGTATTATAGTAGTTATATTCTTGTACATAGGAGCAGTATTATAGTAGTTATATTCTTGTACATAGGAGTAGTATTATGGTAGTTATATTCTTGTACATAGGAGCAGTATTATAGTAGTTATATTCTTGTACATAGGAGTAGTATTATAGTAGTTATATTCTTGTACATAGGAGCAGTATTATAGTAGTTATATTCTTGTACATAGGAGGTAGTATTATAGTAGTTATATTCTTGTACATAGGAGTAGTATTATGGTAGTTATATTCTTGTACATAGGAGCAGTATTATAGTAGTTATATTCTTGTACATAGGAGTAGTATTATAGTAGTTATATTCTTGTACATAGGAGCAGTATTATAGTAGTTATATTCTTGTACATAGGAGCAGTATTATAGTAGTTATATTCTTGTATATAGGAGTAGTATTATGGTAGTTATATTCTTGTACATAGGAGCAGTATTATAGTAGTTATATTCTTGTACATAGGAGTAGTATTATAGTAGTTATATTCTTGTACATAGGAGCAGTATTATAGTAGTTATATTCTTGTACATAGGAGGTAGTATTATAGTAGTTATATTCTTGTACATAGGAGCAGTATTATAGTAGTTATATTCTTGTACATAGGAGCAGTATTATAGTAGTTATATTCTTGTACATAGGAGTAGTATTATAGTAGTTATATTCTTTTACATAGGAGTAGTATTATAGTAGTTATATTCTTGTACATAGGAGTAGTATTATAGTAGTTATATTCTTTTACATAGGAGTAGTATTATAGTAGTTATATTCTTGTACATAGGAGCAGTATTATAGTAGTTATATTCTTGTACATAGAAGCAGTATTATAGTAGTTATATTCTTTTACATAGGAGTAGTATTATAGCAGTTATATTCTTGTACATAGGAGCAGTATTATAGTAGTTATATTCTTGTACATAGCAGCAGTATTATAGTAGTTATATTCTTGTATATAGGAGCAGTATTATAGTAGTTATATTCTTGTACATAGAAGCAGTATTATAGTAGTTATATTCTTTTACATAGGAGTAGTATTATAGTAGTTATATTCTTGTACATAGAAGCAGTATTATAGTAGTTATATTCTTTTACATAGGAGTAGTATTATAGCAGTTATATTCTTGTACATAGGAGCAGTATTATAGTAGTTATATTCTTGTACATAGCAGCAGTATTATAGTAGTAATATTCTTGTACATAGGAGCAGTATTATAGTAGATATATTCTTGTACATAGGAGCAGTATTATAGTAGTTATATTCTTGTACATAGGAGTAGTATTATAGTAGTTATATTTTTGTACATAGCAGCAGTATTATAGTAGTAATATTCTTGTACATAGGAGCAGTATTATAGTAGTTATATTCTTGTACATAGGAGCAGTATTATAGTAGTTATATTCTTGTACATAGGAGCAGTATTATAGTAGTTATATTCTTGTACACAGGAGCAGTATTATAGTAGTAATATTCTTGTACATAGGAGCAGTATTATAGCAGTTATATTCTTGTACATAGGAGCAGTATTATAGTAGTTATATTCTTGTACATAGGAGTAGTATTATAGTAGTTATATTTTTGTACATAGCAGCAGTATTATAGTAGTAATATTCTTGTACATAGGAGCAGTATTATAGTAGTTATATTCTTGTACATAGGAGCAGTATTATAGTAGTTATATTCTTGTACATAGGAGGTAGTATTATAGTAGTTATATTCTTGTACATAGGAGTAGTATTATAGTAGTTATATTCTTGTACATAGGAGTAGTATTATAGTAGTTATATTTTTGTACATAGCAGCAGTATTATAGCAGTAATATTCTTGTACATATGAGTAGTATTATAGTAGTTATATTCTTGTACATAGGAGTAGTATTATAGTAGTTATATTCTTGTACATAGGAGTAGTATTATAGTAGTTATATTCTTGTACATAGGAGTAGTATTATAGTAGTTATATTCTTGTACATAGCAGCAGTATTATAGAAGTTATATTCTTGTACATAGGAGCAGTATTATAGTAGTTATATTCTTGTACATAGGAGCAGTATTATAGTAGTTATATTCTTGTACATAGGAGGTAGTATTATAGTAGTTATATTCTTGTACATAGGAGCAGTATTATAGTAGTTATATTCTTGTACACAGGAGCAGTATTATAGTAGTAATATTCTTGTACATAGGAGCAGTATTATAGAAGTTATATTCTTGTACATAGGAGCAGTATTATAGTAGTTATATTCTTGTACATAGGAGTAGTATTATAGTAGTTATATTTTTGTACGTAGGAGCAGTATTATAGTAGTTATATTCTTGTACATAGGAGTAGTATTATAGTAGTTATATTCTTGTACATAGGAGCAGTATTATATTAGTTATATTCTTGTACACAGGAGCAGTATTATAGTAGTAATATTCTTGTACATAGGAGCAGTATTATAGAAGTTATATTCTTGTACATAGCAGCAGTATTATAGTAGTTATATTCTTGTACATAGGAGGTAGTATTATAGTAGTTATATTCTTGTACATAGGAGTAGTATTATAGTAGTTATATTCTTGTACATAGGAGTAGTATTATAGTAGTTATATTTTTGTACATAGCAGCAGTATTATAGCAGTAATATTCTTGTACATATGAGTAGTATTATAGTAGTTATATTCTTGTACATAGGAGTAGTATTATAGTAGTTATATTCTTGTACATAGGAGTAGTATTATAGTAGTTATATTCTTGT
This sequence comes from Leptodactylus fuscus, assembly GCF_031893055.1. Taxonomy (NCBI): domain Eukaryota; kingdom Metazoa; phylum Chordata; class Amphibia; order Anura; family Leptodactylidae; genus Leptodactylus; species Leptodactylus fuscus. Next base: position 217,455,776 of record NC_134268.1, on the reverse strand, counting down.
ACATAGGAGTAGTATTATAGTAGTTATATTCTTGTACATAGGAGTAGTATTATAGTAGTTATATTCTTGTACATAGCAGCAGTATTATAGAAGTTATATTCTTGTACATAGGAGCAGTATTATAGTAGTTATATTCTTGTACATAGGAGCAGTATTATAGTAGTTATATTCTTGTACATAGGAGGTAGTATTATAGTAGTTATATTCTTGTACATAGGAGTAGTATTATAGTAGTTATATTCTTGTACATAGGAGCAGTATTATAGTAGTTATATTCTTGTACATAGGAGTAGTATTATAGTAGATATATTCTTGTACATAGAAGGCTGTATTATAGTAGTTATATTCTTGTACATAGGAGCAGTATTATAGTAGTTATATTCTTGTACATAGGAGTAGTATTATAGTAGTTATATTCTTGTACATAGGAGCAGTATTATAGTAGTTATATTCTTGTACATAGGAGTAGTATTATAGTAGTTATATTCTTGTACATAGGAGCAGTATTATAGTAGTTATATTCTTGTACATAGGAGGTAGTATTATAGTAGTTATATACTTGTACATAGGAGCAGTGTTATAGTAGTTATATTCTTGTACATAGGAGTAGTATTATAGTAGTTATATTCTTGTACATAGGAGGTAGTATTATAGTAGTTATATTCTTGTACATAGGGGGTAGTATTATAGTAGTTATATTCTTGTACATAGGAGTAGTATTATAGTAGTTATATTCTTGTACATAGGAGGTAGTATTATAGTAGTTATATTCTTGTACATAGGAGGTAGTATTATAGTAGTTATATACTTGTACATAGGAGCAGTGTTATAGTAGTTATATTCTTGTACATAGGAGTAGTATTATAGTAGTTATATTCTTGTACATAGGAGCAGTATTATAGTAGTTATATTCTTGTACATAGGAGTAGTATTATAGTAGTTATATTCCTGTACATAGGAGCAGTATTATAGTAGTTATATTCTTGTACATAGGAGTAGTATTATAGTAGTTATATTCTTGTACATAGGAGCAGTATTATAGTAGTTATATTCTTGTACATAGTAGGTAGTATTATAGTAGTTATATTCTTGTACATAGGAGTAGTATTATAGTAGTTATATTCTTGTACATAGGAGGTAGTATTATAGTAGTTATATTCTTGTACATAGGAGCAGTATTATAGTAGTTATATTCTTGTACATAGGAGGTAGTATTATAGTAGTTATATTCTTGTACATAGGAGGTAGTATTATAGTAGTTATATACTTGTACATAGGAGCAGTGTTATAGTAGTTATATTCTTGTACATAGGAGTAGTATTATAGTAGTTATATTCTTGTACATAGGAGCAGTATTATAGTAGTTATATTCTTGTACATAGGAGTAGTATTATAGTAGTTATATTCCTGTACATAGGAGCAGTATTATAGTAGTTATATTCTTGTACATAGGAGTAGTATTATAGTAGTTATATTCTTGTACATAGGAGTAGTATTATAGTAGTTATATTCTTGTACATAGGAGTAGTATTATAGTAGTTATATTCTTGTACATAGGAGGTAGTATTATAGTAGTTATATTCTTGTACATAGGAGGTAGTATTATAGTAGTTATATTCTTATACATAGGAGGTAGTATTATAGTAGTTATATTCTTGTACATAGGAGTAGTATTATAGTAGTTATATTCTTGTACATAGGAGTAGTATTATAGTAGTTATATTCTTGTACATAGGAGTAGTATAGTAGTATTATAGTAGTTATAGTAGTTATATTCTTGTACATAGGAGTAGTATTATAGTAGTTATATTCTTGTACATAGGGGTAGTATTATAGTAGTTATATTCTTGTACATAGGAGTAGTATTATAGTAGTTATATTCTTGTACATAGGGACAGTATTATAGTAGATATATTCTTGTACATAGGAGAAGTATTATAGTAGTTATATTCTTGTACATAGGAGTAGTATTATAGTAGTTATATTCTTGTACATAGGAGGCAGTATTATAGTAGTTATATTCTTGTACATGGTAGTAGTATTATAGTAGTTATATTCTTGTACATAGGAGTAGTATTATAGTAGTTATATTCTTGTATATAGGGGGCAGTATTATAGTAGTTATATTCTTGTACATAGGAGTAGTATTATAGTAGTTATATTCTTGTACACAGGAGCAGTATTATAGTAGTTATATTCGTGTATATAATATCGGAGCAGTATTATATTCTTTACATAGTATTATACCTGTTCCCATGTGTCCAGTATCATAACATCATCTTCTGCCAAATCCTCTTGTGTAAATTCTCCTGGGACTTCTTCAATCTGGGATAAAATAACACATATTACAGATCAGTTACTTTAATTATATAACTATAGTTACTTTGGAGTCTCCAGCAGATATCCATCAGAAATCACTGGATGAAAATATCCTACAAGTCTGATGGATCCCGCCAATGAGGGTCTCTCGGCTGTATTTGTTTCCATTGTAGGACCAGAACAGAAAGACCAAAAGTGTGAATGTAGCCTAAGAGAAATGAAATATAGTTACTGTGAACCTATAGCTATGCATAGCAAAAACACAATATTTCCTATAGCCATACACGTATATTAGATGGGGTACAGCCAGACATATTGAAGGCTTGTTGAGTGGGTGGGCTCTTCATGTTTTGCTGTCTTCCCTTACTGCTCCCTTTTCCCAGCATGCAGTCTCGCACACTGCTGCAGCCGCACACCCCTCCTCTCCTCCTTTACAGTTTTACACTAGATGGATTTTCTGAAACTCTTTCTGACCACTTATAGAAATCTTTCCGGCAGGGACAATGGCAAACAATCGATATCAGATTGGCAGGTTCTGACACTTGTACACCCCTACCAACCAGCTATTTGCATCCAATGATATTGTGTCCATTGATAATAATGGCTGTTTGCAGCTCAGCCCCACTAAATAAAACATGGGACTGAGCTGCAATGTTAAGCCCAGCCATTATACAATCCATGACAGTATGGCCGTCCCTAAAGTGGCCACAGTGCCTGTCACAAAAGTGCTGCCATATTAAATAGCTGATCGGAGGGGGTGCTAGATGGCTTAAAGAATAGGTCATCAATATTATACGGTAGGAAAAAACCCTTTTATATGGTATATTCCAAAGTTTCACATTTAACGCTGACTTATGCCAAAAATGTTTTGGTGGGTGAAGTGTAAAGTTGGTTTTGGACTTACCACAAATCTCCCCGTCTTATTGGAGCAGCCAAATAGTCGTGGCGGGTGGTTTGCAAGTTGGGATCCAAGTAGCTCCGACGTCTGGTAGGGTTTTTTACCTCCCAAGGCGCTCCAGAAGTCATCTGTTACAAAGAGTGATAAGAAATATCATAATTACTGGAATATCATGCCTATTATTTAAAGGGTTTTCCATCCATCCTTTGCATAAGTCACCAGTGTGTAATGTGGTGGGGGTCTGACCCCTGGTATCGCCACCATTAACAAAAACAACAGCAAACAATGATTGGACTCCTACAGCTAATCTGTCTACCAGTTATATACATAATCCCATTGGATACATTGTTATCACTTATGTGGATTGTCAGTCATTGTAACAAATCCAACTAGTAACTAAATTCATTGATCTCCATTGTACTCTATGAGACAACATCACTAACATGTCCCCGCTGTAATGGAGGAGATCACAAATCTGCTTGATCTCATAATCTTAGATCGGTAAGTCAATATGGTAATAATGTAATGACAATGAGAAGCACTAAGTATATTTGTTCTTAGTATCAGGGACTTTGTAGCAAGTCTATTGTTTGCTGGTGGTGCAGTCAGACTTCGGTGGTGTCTTTGTGTTACACTGTGAAGATGTTACATAAACTTGGGATGATATCCAACCAGATAACCATCCAATGTGTATGGGGGGGGGGGGGGTCCTGTCTCCTCTCCCCTGATGTCGGGGAGATAAGGATTGGGTAGTTGGATTGTAACATGTCTGATCCTTAGTTCTCAGTGGTGTCTGGCTGTGGCTTGCTTCCATCTCCCCATTGAGAACACATGTATATTCAGCCAAACCGAGTAGACAGGAGTAATCACTATTCTGGTATGAAACCCCATATTGTACCTGATGCTATATAGTATTATGCAGCTGGTAATCTTTAGGTGCATGGACCAGGAGCGGAATATGAAGATTGTGGCCCCACCAGACTAATGTTTTCAGGTTCCTTTACATGGGCTGGTTATCAGTATCCATAGAAATACTCAATCTCCATCAATTTCCAGGTTGTGTTTATACATTGCACATACAACATACCCCTGGGATGTAGCGACCAAATGAGAGTACCATGGGGTACAGGAGGGGGGTCTACACAGTAAGAGAGCGGCAGAGCATGCACTGCCCACACTATGATGCTGCCCCTTGCTTATGGGAAGACTAGTTGTGGTCATGGATGTATGCGTGTCTATTGCCACCACAGGGCACTATATCTGGTTTATACTTGTATGTTAAGAGGATTGGCTGGCCATTGGTCCCGCAGGGGCTTGGGCTTGGGGCAGTCCCTGAAAAAGGCCATATTAGAATCCAGCATTTGGCCAATCAACACTAGTTCTGCCGGAGACTCGTCTGTGACGAGGCGGAGTCTAAGATTAGACCACAGCAGTCTCCATTGTGGTCCGATCTTAGACTCCGCCTCCTCACAGACGAGCCTCCGGCAGAACCAGCGTTGATTGGCCGAATGCTGTACACTGGCCAATCAACGCTGGTCAATGCATTCCTATGAGAAAAAGTAACAGCAAGCTGCCAGCTCTCCCGACTAGCAAGGACGAGCCTGCTGCAGAACCAGCGTTGATTTGCCGAATGCTATACACTGTATAGCATTCGGCCAATCAATGCTGGTTCTGCAGGACGAGTAAGGGCCGGTTCACATTAGTGCTTGCCTCCCGTCCAGAAGGAGTCCGCAGGAGGACCCCCCCTGGAACGGAATATCAGCGCAACTGCAAGCGCTGGACACTTAAGCACAAGGACCCCATAGCATATAATGGGCTCCGTGTGCTTGCCGCACACTGACCGCGCAAATGATTCATGCGGGCAGTGCGCAGCAAGCACACGGAGCCCATTATATGCTATAGAGTCCATGTACTTAACTGTCCAGCGCTTGTAGTTGCTAATGTGAACCGGCCCATAGTCTATGGGGTCCGTGCGCTTTAACTGCACAGCGCTCCTCCTAAACACGCTCCTCCTGCTATTCGTGGACTTGGTGACTCTCCTTTAGTCGAATAGTGGTTTCCCCTGAAACTAGCATTTTTTCCCATAGACTATAATGGGATTTGATATTCGATCGAGTAGTCAAATTTTGAGGCTCTACTCGAAACGAATCTCGAATATTTCACTACTCGCTGATCTCTAATTATAACGCCACCTAAGGGATGAATAACAGGAACGATAGCCTGGTCATAGGTATATGTGAGAGAATGACAGCGGTGAAGTCTGAGATTGTAGACCACCACTCATTTCCAGACCAAGTTCTCTCATATGTCTTTTGCACGGCTCACTTTTTGCACTTGTACCAAATGATGTGACCATCGACATGGAAGACTACACTGGAAGATGATGGACAATGCTCAGTGTAAAGCTGGCCATACACTTACGGCTAGGGTTGAGGGATCGGGAAAGATCGGATCCCGATCAGTGATCGAGCAAATTTCATGATCGGGATCGGCTGGAAAATGATCGAAAATCGGATTTTAAAAACGATCCTGAAATCTCAAGATCGGCTCAACCCTACTGTCGGCTGAATGAGAACATTTCCCCCAATCTCCTTCCCCAACTTCCAATGCCGGACTCCTCTGGTGGTGACTTTTCTCTACTTTGATCAAAACGATAGGCCATGTTGAAATCCAACTACCTGATCCCTATTTACCCTGAAATTTGCTATTGATGAATATCAAGAGCCTGCCATAAGTGTTATAGGGTCAGTTAATCCCTCTGGAATTGTCAGGTTCAGTCAATATTCATCTAATGTGGATGACCCGCTGTATATAAGTGTCCAAGCGATGACATTGTCTAGAGATAAGCAACCATTGCCACCATTTGCACACCAGAACAATGGAGGAAGAAATAAGAATCTCTTATGGTGGAACTCCATATGGTGTCCATCACCGAAACAGTAACAAGGAAACTTTTCAACACTTGGTTCACATATCTGAGACTATAAGGAAGCTCAGACCTGGCTCCTGTCCTTCAGTTATCTGTGTGGTCTTGCATTTGAGGACATCGGCGATATACCGCGCTCCCTTCTGTTCCTCTCCGCTCGCTCCTCTTCCTACCCACTCATACCCAGAATTATTCTTCAGCTTCAGCACAAACACATCATTAGAATTCAGCAAGGAGGCGTCCGCTTCTACCTGAAGATATAAGGATGAAAGAGATGGATAAGAAGTCTGTGCCCGCAAGATGTCTGTACGTTGTCTGCACCGCAACTTCTACAGCAAGGCCTGATATGAAAGAGTGATCACTTCTATTGTTACCTGCGAAATAACAGACTGAGCGCGGGAAAGGGCGCAGAAGAGCGATAGGAAAGTGGACTGGGATGTAAGGGAACGAAAAGGTAAGGAAAAAAGTGCCGTGATGTGAGGGACAGAAGATATGAAAGGCGTAATACAGAAGAGGAGAATCAGAAGACGTGAGGGAGGCGTGAGGGGAGGACACTGAGGAAACAACACTGAAAGTATCTGATGTAATAAGGAAAATAAAAGGGGGAAGGGGGAATAATAGGACCAGAAGGAACAGAAATAGCATGGAATAAGGAAAGAGGAAGGAAACATGGGGAGAAAGAAGGACAGTGGGGGTGACACCTAACCAGTGCCAAAATAACCTCCAGGAATTCCCCAACCGCGCACACACTGAAGTGAATTGAAGAAAAGGAAAGAATGGAGGCAGTGGCGTAACTACGTATGGTGGAGCCCCGTGGTCAACTTTTTACATGACCCCATACCCCCCCCCCCCGACCGACGCCGAAGACCTCGACCCCCCACCCCGTATTCCTACGTGCTGAATTATGCCCCATAGTGGCCACTGCACACAGTATTATGTCTCATAGTGACCCCTGCACACAGTATTATGTCCCATAGTGGCCCCTGCACACAGTATTATGTCCCATAGTGGCCCCTGCACACAGTATTATGTCCCATAGTGGCCCCTGCACACAGTATTATGCCCCACAGTGGCCCCTGCACACAGTATTATGCCCCATAGTGGCCCCTGCACACAGTATTATCCCCATAGTGGCCCCTGCACACAGTATTATCCCCCATAGTGGCCCCTGCACACAGTATTATACCCCATAGTGGCCTCTGCACACAGTATTATACCCCATAGTGGCCCCTGCACACAGTGTTATCCCCCATAGTGGCCCCTGCACACAGTATTATACCCCATAGTGGCCCCTGCACACAGTATTATACCCCATAGTGGCCCCTGCACACAGTGTTATCCCCCATAGTGGCCCCTGCACACAGTATTATACCCCATAGTGGCCCCTGCACACAGTATTATACCCCATAGTGGCCCCTGCACACAGTGTTATCCCCCATAGTGGCCCCTGCACACAGTATTATACCCCATAGTGGCCCCTGCACACAGTATTATACCCCATAGTGGCCTCTGCACACAGTATTATACCCCATAGTGGCCCCTGCACACAGTGTTATCCCCCATAGTGGCCCCTGCACACAATATTATGCCCCATAGTGGCCCCTGCACACAGTATTATACCCCATAGTGGCCCCTGCACACAGTATTATACCCCATAGTGGCCCCTGCACACAGTATTATGCCCCATAGTGGCCCCTGCACACAGTATTATGTCCCATAGTGGCCCCTGCACACAGTATTATGTCCCATAGTGGCCCCTGCACACAGTATTATGTCCCATAGTGGCCCCAGTACACAGTGTTATCCCCCATAGTGGCCCCTGCACACAATATTATACCCTATAGTGGCCCCTGCACACAGTATTATACCCCATAGTGGCCTCTGCACACAGTATTATATTATACCCCATAGTGGCCCCTGCACACAGTATTATGCCCCATAGTGGCCCCTGCACACAGTATTATGTCCCATAGTGGCTCCAGTACACAGTGTTATCCCCCATAGTGGCCCCTGCACACAGTATTATGTCCCATAGTGGCCCCAGTACACAGTGTTATCCCCCATAGTGGCCCCTGCACACAGTATTATACCCCATAGTGGCCCCTGCACACAGTATTATGTCCCATAGTGGCCCCTGCACACAGTATTATGTCCCATAGTGGCCCCTGCACACAGTATTATGTCCCATAGTGGCCCCTGCACACAGTATTATACCCCATAGTGGCCCCTGCACACAGTATTATCCCCCATAGTGTCCCCTGCACACAGTATTATATTATCCCCCATAGTGGCCCCTGCACACAGTATTATACCCTATAGTGGCCCCTGCACACAGTATTATGTCCCATAGTGGCCCCTGCACACAGTATTATACCCCATAGTGGCCCCTGCACACAGTATTATACCCCATAGTGGCCTCTGCACACAGTATTATATTATTCCCCATAGTGGCCCCTGCACACAATATTATGCCCCATAGTGGCCCCTGCACACAGTGTTATCCCCCATAGTGTCCCCTGCACACAGTATTATATTATTCCCCATAGTGGCCCCTGCACACAATATTATGCCCCATAGTGGCCCCTGCACACAGTGTTATCCCCCATAGTGGCCCCTGCACACAGTATTATGCCCCATAGTGGCCCCTGCACACAGTATTATGCCCCATAGTGGTCCCTGCACACAGTATTATGTCCCATAGTGGCCCTGCACACAGTATTATACCCTATAGTGGCCCCTGCACACAGTATTATGTCCCATAGTGGCCCCTGCACACACTATTATGCCCCATAGTGGCCCCTGCACACAGTATTATGTCCTATAGTGACCCCTGCACACAGTATTATACCCCATAGTGTCCCCTGCACACAGTATTATATTATACCCCATAGTGGCCCCTGCACACAGTATTATGTCCCATAGTGGCCCCTGCACACAGTATTATGCCCCATAGTGGCCCCTGCACACAGTATTATGTCCCATAGTGGCCCCTGAACACAGTATTATCCCCCATAGTGTCCCCTGCACACAGCATTATATTATACCCCATAGTGTCCCCTGCACACAGTATTATACCCCATAGTGGCCCCTGCACACAGTATTATACCCCATAGTGGCCCCTGCACACAGTATTATGCCCCATAGTGGCCCCTGCACACAGTATTATGTCCCATAGTGGCCCCAGTACACAGTGTTATCCCCCATAGTGGCCCCTGCACACAGTATTATGCAACATAGTGGCCCCTGCACACAGTATTATGCCCCATTGTGGCCTCTGCAAACAGTATTATACCCCATAGTGGCCCCTGCACACAGTATTATGTCCTATAGTGACCCCTGCACACGGTATTATATTATACCCCATAGTGTCCCCTGCACACAGTATTATATTATACCCCATAGTGGCCCCTGCACACAGTATTATACCCCATAGTGGCCCCTGCGCACAGTATTATACCCCATAGTGGCCCCTGCACACAGTATTATACCCCATAGTGACTCCTGCACACAGTATTATGTCCCATAGTGGCTCCTGCACACAGTATTATATTATACCCCATAGTGACTCCTGCACACAGTATTATCCCCATAGTGGCCCCTGCACACAGTATTATGCCCTATAGTGGCCCCTGCACACAGTATTATGTCCCATAGTGGCCCCTGCACACAGTATTATCCCCCATAGTGGCCCCTGCACACAGTATTATCCCCCATAGTGGCCTCTGCACACAGTATTATGCCCCATAGTGGCCCCTGCACACAGTATTATCCCCCATAGTGGCTCCTGCACACAGTATTATACCCCATAGTGTCCCCTGCACACAGTATTATACCCCATAGTGGCCCCTGCACACAGTATTATACCCCATAGTGGCCCCTGCACACAGTATTATCCCCCATAGTGGCCCCTGCACACAGTATTATCCCCCATAGTGTCCCCTGCACACAGTATTATGTCCCATAGTGGCCCCTGCACACAGTATTATGCCCCATAGTGGCCCTTGCACACAGTATTATACCCCATAGTGGCCTCTGCACACAGTATTATACCCCATATTGGCCCCTGCACACAGTATTATCCCCCATAGTGTCCCCTGCACACAGTATTATATTATACCCCATAGTGGCCCCTGCACACAGTATTATACCCCATAGTGGCCCCTGCACACAGTATTATCCCCCATAGTGTCTCCTGCACACAGTATTATCCCCCATAGTGTCCCCTGCACACAGTATTATATTATACCCCATAGTGGCCTCTGCACACAGTATTATACCCCATAGTGGCCCCTGCACACAGTATTATACCCCATAGTGGCCCCTGCACACAGTATTATCCCCCATAGTGTCCCCTGCACACAGTATTATCCCCCATAGTGGCCCCTGCACACAGTATTATACCCCATAGTGGCCCCTGCACACAGTATTATGCCCCATAGTGGCCCCTGCACACAGTATTATACCCCATAGTGGCCCCTGCACACAGTATTATACCCCATAGTGGCCCCTGCACACAGTATTATCCCCCATAGTGGCTCCTGCACACAGTATTATCCCCCATAGTGTCCCCTGCACACAGTATTATATTATACCCCATAGTGGCCTCTGCACACAGTATTATACCCCATAGTGGCCCCTGCACACAGTATTATACCCCATAGTGGCCCCTGCACACAGTATTATCCCCCATAGTGTCCCCTGCACACAGTATTATCCCCCATAGTGGCCCCTGCACACAGTATTATACCCCATAGTGGCCCCTGCACACAGTATTATGCCCCATAGTGGCCCCTGCACACAGTATTATACCCCATAGTGGCCCCTGCACACAGTATTATCCCCCATAGTGGCCCCTGCACACAGTATTATCCCCCATAGTGGCCCCTGCACACAGTATTATCCCCCATAGTGGCCCCTGCACACAGTATTATACCCCATAGTGGCCCCTGCACACAGTATTATCCCCCATAGTGGCCCCTGCACACAGTATTATCCCCCATAGTGTCCCCTGCACACAGTATTATATTATACCCCATAGTGGCCTCTGCACACAGTATTATACCCCATAGTGGCCCCTGCACACAGTATTATGCCCCATAGTGGCCCCTGCACACAGTATTATGTCCCATAGTGGCCCCAGTACACAGTGTTATCCCCCATAGTGGCCCCTTCACACAGTATTATGCAACATAGTGGCCCCTGCACACAGTATTATGCCCCATTGTGGCCTCTGCAAACAGTATTATACCCCATAGTGGCCCCTGCACACAGTATTATGTCCTATAGTGACCCCTGCACACGGTATTATATTATACCCCATAGTGTCCCCTGCACACAGTATTATATTATACCCCATAGTGGCCCCTGCACACAGTATTATACCCCATAGTGGCCCCTGCGCACAGTATTATACCCCATAGTGGCCCCTGCACACAGTATTATACCCCATAGTGACTCCTGCACACAGTATTATGTCCCATAGTGGCCCCTGCACACAGTATTATATTATACCCCATAGTATCCCCTACACACAGTATTATATTATACCCCATAGTGGCCCCTGCACACAGTATTATACCCCATAGTGACTCCTGCACACAGTATTATACCCCATAGTGACTCCTGCACACAGTATTATACCCCATAGTGGCCCCTGCACACAGTATTATGCCCTATAGTGGCCCCTGCACACAGTATTATCCCCCATAGTGTCCCCTGCACACAGTATTATATTATACCCCATAGTGGCCTCTGCACACAGTATTATGCCCCATAGTGGCCCCTGCACACAGTATTATCCCCCATAGTGGCTCCTGCACACAGTATTATACCCCATAGTGTCCCCTGCACACAGTATTATACCCCATAGTGGCCCCTGCACACAGTATTATACCCCATAGTGGCCCCTGCACACAGTATTATCCCCCATAGTGGCCCCTGCACACAGTATTATCCCCCATAGTGTCCCCTGCACACAGTATTATGTCCCATAGTGGCCCCTGCACACAGTATTATGCCCCATAGTGGCCCTTGCACACAGTATTATACCCCATAGTGGCCTCTGCACACAGTATTATACCCCATATTGGCCCCTGCACACAGTATTATCCCCCATAGTGTCCCCTGCACACAGTATTATATTATACCCCATAGTGGCCCCTGCACACAGTATTATACCCCATAGTGGCCCCTGCACACAGTATTATCCCCCATAGTGTCCCCTGCACACAGTATTATCCCCCATAGTGTCCCCTGCACACAGTATTATATTATACCCCATAGTGGCCTCTGCACACAGTATTATACCCCATAGTGGCCCCTGCACACAGTATTATACCCCATAGTGGCCCCTGCACACAGTATTATCCCCCATAGTGTCCCCTGCACACAGTATTATCCCCCATAGTGGCCCCTGCACACAGTATTATACCCCATAGTGGCCCCTGCACACAGTATTATGCCCCATAGTGGCCCCTGCACACAGTATTATCCCCCATAGTGTCCCCTGCACACAGTATTATACCCCATAGTGGCCCCTGCACACAGTATTATACCCCATAGTGGCCCCTGCACACAGTATTATGTCCCATAGTGGCCCCTGCACACAGTGTTATCCCCCATAGTGTCCCCTGCACACAGTATTATATTATCCCCATAGTGGCCCCAGCACACAGTATTATGTCCCATAGTGGCCCCTGCACACAGTATTATCCCCCATAGTGTCCCCTGCACACAGTATTATATTATACCCCATAGTGGCCTCTGCACACAGTATTATACCCCATAGTGGCCTCTGCACACAGTATTATACCCCATAGTGGCCCCTGCACACAGTATTATACCCCATAGTGGCCCCTGCACACAGTATTATCCCCCATAGTGTCCCCTGCACACAGTATTATCCCCCATAGTGGCCCCTTCACATAGTATTATACCCCATAGTGGCCCCTGCACACAGTATTATGCCCCATAGTGGCCCCTGCACACAGTATTATACCCCATAGTGGCCCCTGCACACAGTATTATCCCCCATAGTGTCCCCTGCACACAGTATTATCCCCCATAGTGGCCCCTGCACACAGTATTATACCCCATAGTGGCCCCTGCACACAGTATTATGCCCCATAGTGGCCCCTGCACACAGTATTATACCCCATAGTGGCCCCTGCACACAGTATTATACCCCATAGTGGCCCCTGCACACAGTATTATCCCCCATAGTGGCCCCTGCACACAGTATTATCCCCCATAGTGGCCCCTGCACACAGTATTATCCCCCATAGTGGCCCCTGCACACAGTATTATCCCCCATAGTGGCCCCTGCACACAGTATTATATTATACCCCATAGTGGCCTCTGCACACAGTATTATCCCCCATAGTGGCCCCTACACACAGTATTATACCCCATAGTGGCCCCTGCACACAGTATTATCCCCCATAGTGTCCCCTGCACACAGTATTATATTATACCCCATAGTGGCCTCTGCACACAGTATTATGCCCCTTAGTCTTAATACTTTTAAGACCTGAGAGTATAATAATCGAAGACCCCAGAGGGGGTGGGGGGGATACAAACATAAAAACCACTGTCACTTACCTATCCCTGGCTCCACTGCAGTCGTCGGTGGTGTCGGCCATCTTCAATGACATCCGGGCTTCATATGACCCGGGACGCAGGCCCAGGTCATGTGACGTCAAGGACGTCACACAGCTACGCTCGAAGCGTGTCTGGAGTGCAGAGAGGTAAGTAACACTGTTTATTATGTTCCCTTTCCTCCACTGGGCCTCCGATCACTATACTCGGGGGTCTGAAGAGTCCCCCAAGTATAATAATGGTGCTTGTGGGGCCCGCGGTGTCACTTACTGATCCCGGCCCCTGCCAGGATCGGTAAGTCAATAGGGCCTGTTACTGTCTGGCGTATTAAAAAAAATAAAAAACACAGCGGTAGCGGCTGTTACCGGCCCCTAATGTCCCGGGCCCTGTGGCAGCCGCTACCCCTGCTACCCCGGTTCTTACACCACTGGATGGAGGAGATTGGGAAAAAGCAGTAACAATTGCAAACAGGGAAGGGATTTTTAGCACCTGAGGAAATATTCTTCTTCCTTGCGAGTCTTACACCTCAGATCTATAAGCTCTCTCCCTCCCAGTGCGATACTTCTCCCATCATGCACCTGCTTTCTTTGATAAGGATTTCCTCATACATTGTGTTGTGCACTTACCTCCACGATGCGCGTGATAAAAGACAAATTCCTTCGGATCTGGAAGAGTCTGACCGCGCTGGGGAGCGCCTGCCCCCCCTTCCTGGAGGTGCCGTCCTTGTATATAATAAGAGGCTTTTCCTTAAATAAGCTCAGTAAGTGACAAGGTTCCTTTCCTTGGGTGACTCGGACCTGAAAGAAGTCGATACAAGACCTGGTGTTAATACTACAATATCTAGATGTGTCTTCTATTGACTTATTGCAGTAGGAAGCTTCATGGTAGTAGAGTGGGGGAAGGGAAGATGCCGCTGTTTAGAGCGCACACAATAGCACAGGTTTGCACCACAATCCCCGTTTTTGCAGCACATTCGCCATATTGTGCAAATGAAGGCAGAGCAGGGAGTGCGGTGGGGCCACCTCTGCCCAATATGAATCATGGCCGTTTTTTGGTGTGAGGTATACTTGATAGGTTTCCATTCTGGGGCTGGATCGTGCGGGTGACTTATGAGGAGGCCGGAGCTCCGTAGCAATGGCGTTAGACGAGTATTTTTATATTGATACATTGATAGAATGGTCACTGAGAGAGATTTATGTGGGGGCTACTGAGGAGACATTAAATTATGTGGGGTGGGGGCCACATAGGAAACCTTTGTATGGGGCCCACTAAGGTGTTAAAGGGATTCTACCATTAAAATCAAGTTTTTTCTGCCTACCACGTAGGAATAGCCTTAAGAAAGGCTATTCATCTCCTACCTTTAGATGTCTTCTCTGGGCCGCCGTTCGGTAGAAATCCCGGGTTTTTGTCGGTATGCAAATGAGTTCTCTCGCAGCACTGGGGGGCGTCCCCAATGCTGCGAGAGAACTCTCCAGCGCCGCCTTCATCTTCTTCCAGCACTGGCGGTCAAACTTCTAGGCCTTGAGCAAAGCCGACTGCGCATGCTCGCAGCCACAAGAAAAATGGCCGCTTACACAGTAAGAAAGCAGTCATTTTCTTGTGGCCTGTGGGCATGCACAGTCGGCTCTGCCCGAGGACTAGACGTTAGAACCAAGTGCCGGAAGAAGATGCGTGAAGAGCCAGTTCCTGAAGATGAAGAGTTTTCTCGCAGCATTGGGGACGCCCCCAGTGCTGCGAGAGAGCTCATTTGCATACCGACGAAAACCGGATTCTATACCGAACGGCGGCGCGGAGAAGACATCTAAAGGTAGGAGAAGAATAGTCTTTCTTAAGGCTATTCCTACGTGGTAGGCAGAAATGTTTTTATTTTAATTGGCTCTGAATCCCAGCAGTGCGTGTGGCCAGGCGGTGGGGTGCATCGTCTACGAATTGATCCCCATTTATTTCAGCTGCCATAAAGCGCACCCACCCCACCAGGCAAGGAATCCAAGGTCTCTCCAATATGGCCGCCCCAAGAACATTTCTAATACTAAATAAACTCAACCAACCTCCTTCACTCACAAAATAACACTTAAAGGTCTATGTCACTGTGAGTCATGTGATAATAAGCCGCATGTTACGGGCGAAATCTCTCCAGGTTATAGGATATTATTATTATTAGTACCACAGTCGCCTTGTCCTAGTTTACGACAAAGGAGTCTGCCACAAGTCACGCTAAGGAGGACGATACAATCTCAAGGAGGAACATTCAGCCGCAACACAAAGGGATGGCAGGACGGCTTCTATACAGGTCTTAGTAACCATGGTAAAAAATAATATCGCCCTTCAGTCCTGCTGTTTTATGACCTCGCAGGCAGTTTCGTAACGATGAGAGAGGCAGAAAGGAAGGAAACCTATAATTTAATAAGTGGACGGCAACGCGGCGACAGAATACAGATACGGAGGGGGGGGGGGGGGGGACAGCGCCAGGGTAATCCTGACACCAGGGGGGTTTTACCGAAAATTTCACCTAGCAGGATTGTGTTACACAAATGTAATCCTTTTATTTTTTTTCTACTGTTATATATATATATATATAGATTAGAAAATAAAAAATATAATAAAAAAATAAATAAAAATCTATTTTGCACAATAACAAAGTAACAATAAATGAAAATAATGTTGTATTAAAAACACACTAATATAAAAAAAAAATAGAACATTAAATTCAAATAAATCAATGCAAAGCTATTTAGTAAGAATAAATTACATTATATTGATCATATGCAATCAATAAATGGATCTTTCCTTTTTAAAGGGACGGTTCACTTTTTCTTGGATGTATCCGAATATATTTATATTCTAGTTCTGGAACATTCACAGTTCTATGGATTTCGCTACACTTTCTATGACGACAGAACCAGCACATGGCTAGGGTACTGTTCACATTGGACACTGCTGTTAGCAGAGCCGAAATACAGTAGAATAGGTGTGACATCTAGTGGTGGATCTCAGTACTGCGCTCTCTAAATTTACAGACTGCATCAAGGTTGTTAGATGGGTATAAAATTTAGCGAAGATGCCCTCATATACTAGACTAAATAACTAGTGTGAAGGCAGCACTACTGCCCCCTGGTGACTTCTGTTAGAAGTGACAATGCTGAATTGTAACTTTTTCCTATTTGTTCAGATAAGCGGTGTGAGGGTCTCTGGCGGCTGCTTATCTCTTCCTCTCTGCAGCAGTAAGATGCCGGCTCTAAATATCCAGCTTTCTTCTAGTTAGTAATGCAGGCAGCAGAATACAGCCCTGACCCTCAGTAATAAATATCAGTAAGAGCTGCGGTGCGGGGACACATCAGATCTAGTGACTCTCATGCCTTGCTTATGGAGTGTCTTGGAAGACGGGCTGGTAAATTGCTCCTTTATCCCGGCCCCTCCCTGTAATTCAAGGTTGACCACGTATTCTCTGCACTAGTCGTATGAACATCTCTGTTACCAGACTCGGGATAAAGCAGCTCCTTCTACCCTTCTCTCAGCAGGAAATCCCAGCACAGGCTTAAACACCAGTCTGAAAGTCAATGGCACTCAGCCAGTCAGAAGCACATGAGGACCAAACCGTTGTCTCTGCTTCTGAAGAAGAGGAAATGTAATCCATGCTGGTCACCACCTCCTACAATACACAAGCTTTGGAATCTTTAGATTGTAAGCTCTTCGGGCAAGACCTTTTATTGTTATCCTATGTACAGACAAGCCCCGGCTTTTTGGACTAAGCTGTGTTTTTTTCCTTACCCCTTTAAAGTGAAAGACGACATTTTTTCTAAGTACCACGTCGGGATAGCCTTAAGAAAGACTATTCTTCTCCTACCTTTCGTCATCTTCTCCGCACCGCCGTTCTCCTACAATCCCATTTTCTCTCAGTATGTAAAATAGCTCTCTCGCAGCACTGGGGGTGGGCCCCAGCGCTCAGACAGCACTGGGGGTGGCCCCAATGCTGCGAGAGAACTCTCTCCAGCGCCGCCTCCATCTTCGTCAGGAACAGCCTCTTCATTTTCCGGCGGTGTCTTCTTACTTCTAGGCTTCGGGCAGAGCAGACTGCGCATGCCCACAGGCCTCGAGAAAATGGCCGCTTACAATACTATGCAAGCATCCATTTGCTCAAGGCCTATGGGCATGCGCAGTCTGCTCTGCCTAAAGCCAGAGGCCTTAGAAGTTACAAGCCACTGTTGGAAGAAGAGGCTGGAGAAGAGGAGGTGGCGCTGGAGAAAGTTCTCTCGCAGCATTGGGGACACCCCCAGTGCTGTTTGAGCGCTGGGGCCCGCCCCCAGTGCTGCGAGAGAGCTAATTTACATACCGACAAGAACCGAGATTGTAGGTGAGCGGCGGCACAGAGAAGACAACGAAAGGTAGGAGAAGAATAGCCTTTCTTAAGGCTATTCCGATGTCGTCTGAATGATAGGATCCCTTTAATACAGACATATCATTATACGCTGTGAATGTTTTTGCATTGTTTTTGGCTCTCCCTGTGAACACTCTGCACATCTGTCTAATAACCACAAGCGCTGTATTTGTACATGACTGGAACAATGACAGAGACCTGGACGGCCTGACCCCCGAGAGAGCGATCCAGCTGCACCGTCAGGAAGGCCGAAGTGGTCAACTCATCCCGTGTAGCCTGGGCTCCCTGCCTGGAAAGGATAAGCAGAGAATGGAAGGTTACATCACTTTATGGAGTAGCGGAACAAAAGCAAAAATATACAACAAAAAACTAATGGACTAAAACTTACCCCCATGACACCAGGACAATCTACACTGCAGAAATGCTAGAGGTTACTAGAAGGGCTGGAGTACCCACAGTGTGACCCAAGCATTGAAGCTAAGACGTGCAGCATGCAAAGTGTTAATTACAGCAGGTATAACGTCACCCTTTATCCTTCAAGATATTTTGGGTCTCAGTGACCAGAACGTTGTTACCGACATTATATACAGACTGCCGCAACGGCTGAAATATTATTATTTATCTAATAACTTATGATATATCTGCGTGATATGAGATACGGCAGCTCACCAGGTGTAAATGATCTGCCCTCTGGGGTACGTGTACAGAATAATGTAACAGTCTCCACCAAAGAACTGCCCGTATGTGCTGGGGTCTACAGGGATTCGCCCATTGCTTTCCACTCGCCAAATCTAGAAAAGAGAAAAAAATGAGAAATTAACGCGAACATCTGAAATTTTATTTCCATTTTTGTCGTCATCTTATAATTTATATGTTAAAATATTATGCATAAATTATCACTGATCCTGAGTTACATCCTGTATTATACTCCAGAGCTGCGCTCACTATTCTACTGGTGCAGTCACTGTGTACATACATTACATTACTTACCCTGTATTATACTCCAGAGCTGCGCTCACTATTCTACTGGTGCAGTCACTGTGTACATACATTACATTACTTATCCTGTATTATACCCCAGAGCTGCGCTCACTATTCTGCTGGTGCAGTCACTGTGTATATACATTACATTACTTATCCTGTATTATACTCCAGAGCTGCGCTCACTATTCTGCTGGTACAGTCACTGTGTACATACATTACATTACTTATCCTGTATTATACTCCAGAGCTGCGCTCACTATTCTGCTGGTGCAGTCACTGTGTACATACATTACATTACTTATCCTGTATTATACTCCAGAGCTGCACTCACTATTCTGCTGGTACAGTCACTGTGTACATACGTTACATTACTTATCCTGTATTATACTCCAGAGCTGCGCTCACTATTCTGCTGGTGCAGTCACTGTGTACATACATTACATTACTTATCCTGTATTATACTCCAGAGCTGTGCTCACTATTCTGCTGGTGCAGTCACTGTGTACATACATTACATTACTTATCCTGTATTATACTCCAGAGCTACACTCACTATTCTGCTGGTACAGTCACTGTGTACATACATTACATTACTTATCCTGTATTATACTCCAGAGCTGCGCTCACTATTCTGCTGGTACAGTCACTGTGTACATACGTTACATTACTTATCCTGTATTATACTCCAGAGCTGCGTTCACTATTCTGCTGGTACAGTAACTGTGTACATACATTACATTACTTATCCTGTATTATACTCCAGAGCTGCGCTCACTATTCTGCTGGTACAGTCACTGTGTACATACATTCCATTACTTATCCTGTATTATACTCCAGAGCTGCGCTCACTATTCTGCTGGTACAGTCACTGTGTACATACGTTACATTACTTATCCTGTATTATACTCCAGAGCTGCGCTCACTATTCTGCTGGTACAGTCACTGTGTACATACATTACATTACTTATCCTGTATTATACTCCAGAGCTGCGCTCACTATTCTGCTGGTACAGTCACTGTGTACATACGTTACATTACTTATCCTGTATTATACTCCAGAGCTGCGCTCACTATTCTGCTGGTACAGTCACTGTGTACATACGTTACATTACTTATCCTGTATTATACTCCAGAGCTGCGCTCACTATTCTGCTGGTACAGTCACTGTGTACATACGTTACATTACTTATCCTGTATTATACTCCAGAGCTGCGCTCACTATTCTGCTGGTGCAGTCACTGTGTACATACATTACATTACTTATCCTGTATTATACTCCAAAGCTGCGCTCACTATTCTGCTGGTACAGTCACTGTGTACATATGTTACATTACTTATCCTGTATTATACTCCAGAGCTGCGCTCACTATTCTGCTGGTGCAGTCACTGTGTACATACATTACATTACTTATCCTGTATTATACTCCAGAGCTGTGCTCACTATTCTGCTGGTGCAGTCACTGTGTACATACATTACATTACTTATCCTGTATTATACTCCAGAGCTACACTCACTATTCTGCTGGTACAGTCACTGTGTACATACATTACATTACTTATCCTGTATTATACTCCAGAGCTGCGCTCACTATTCTGCTGGTACAGTCACTGTGTACATACGTTACATTACTTATCCTGTATTATACTCCAGAGCTGCGCTCACTATTCTGCTGGTACAGTAACTGTGTACATACATTACATTACTTATCCTGTATTATACTCCAGAGCTGCGCTCACTATTCTGCTGGTACAGTCACTGTGTACATACATTCCATTACTTATCCTGTATTATACTCCAGAGCTGCGCTCACTATTCTGCTGGTACAGTCACTGTGTACATACATTACATTACTTATCCTGTATTATACCCCAGAGCTGCACTCGCTATTCTGCTGGTACAGTCACTGTGTACATACATTACATTACTTATCCTGTATTATACTCCAGAGCTGCGCTCACTATTCTGCTGGTACAGTCACTGTGTACATACGTTACATTACTTATCCTGTATTATACTCCAGAGCTGCGCTCACTATTCTGCTGGTACAGTAACTGTGTACATACATTACATTACTTATCCTGTATTATACTCCAGAGCTGCGCTCACTATTCTGCTGGTGCAGTCACTGTGTACATACATTACATTACTTATCCTGTATTATACTCCAGAGCTGCACTCACTATTCTGCTGGTACAGTCACTGTGTACATACGTTACATTACTTATCCTGTATTATACTCCAGAGCTGCGCTCACTATTCTGCTGGTGCAGTCACTGTGTACATACATTACATTACTTATCCTGTATTATACTCCAGAGCTGTGCTCACTATTCTGCTGGTGCAGTCACTATGTACATACATTACATTACTTATCCTGTATTATACTCCAGAGCTACACTCACTATTCTGCTGGTACAGTCACTGTGTACATACATTACATTACTTATCCTGTATTATACTCCAGAGCTGCGCTCACTATTCTGCTGGTACAGTCACTGTGTACATACGTTACATTACTTATCCTGTATTATACTCCACAGCTGCGCTCACTATTCTGCTGGTACAGTAACTGTGTACATACATTACATTACTTATCCTGTATTATACTCCAGAGCTGCGCTCACTATTCTGCTGGTACAGTCACTGTGTACATACATTCCATTACTTATCCTGTATTATACTCCAGAGCTGCGCTCACTATTCTGCTGGTACAGTCACTGTGTACATACATTACATTACTTATCCTGTATTATACCCCAGAGCTGCACTCGCTATTCTGCTGGTACAGTCACTGTGTACATACATTACATTACTTATCCTGTATTATACTCCAGAGCTGTGCTCACTATTCTGCTGGTACAGTCACTGTGTACATACGTTACATTACTTATCCTGTATTATACTCCAGAGCTGCGCTCACTATTCTGCTGGTACAGTCACTGTGTACATACGTTACATTACTTATCCTGTATTATACTCCAGAGCTGCGCTCACTATTCTGCTGGTACAGTAACTGTGTACATACATTACATTACTTATCCTGTATTATACTCCAGAGCTGCGCTCACTATTCTGCTGGTACAGTCACTGTGTACATACGTTACATTACTTATCCTGTACTATACCCCAGAGCTGCACTCACTATTCTGCTGGTACAGTCACTGTGTACATATATTACATTACTTATCCTGTATTATACCCCAGAGCTGCACTCACTATTCTGCTGGTACAGTCACTGTGTACATATATTACATTACTTATCCTGTATTATACCCCAGAGCTGCGCTCACTATTCTGCTGGTGCAGTCACTGTGTACATACATTACATTACTTATCCTGTATTATACTCCAGAGCTGCGCTCACTATTCTGCTGGTACAGTCACTGTGTACATACGTTACATTACTTATCCTGTATTATACCCCAGAGCTGCACTCACTATTCTGCTGGTACAGTCACTGTGTACATATATTACATTACTTATCCTGTATTATACCCCAGAGCTGCACTCACTATTCTGCTGGTACAGTCACTGTGTACATATATTACATTACTTATCCTGTATTATACCCCAGAGCTGCGCTCACTATTCTGCTGGTGCAGTCACTGTGTACATACATTACATTACTTATCCTGTATTATACTCCAGAGCTGCGCTCACTATTCTGCTGGTACAGTAACTGTGTACATACATTACATTACTTATCCTGTATTATACTCCAGAGCTGCGCTCACTATTCTGCTGGTACAGTAACTGTGTACATACATTACATTACTTATCCTGTATTATACTCCAGAGCTGCGCTCACTATTCTGCTGGTACAGTCACTGTGTACATACGTTACATTACTTATCCTGTATTATACTCCAGAGCTGCGCTCACTATTCTGCTGGTGCAGTCACTGTGTACATACATTACATTACTTATCCTGTATTATACTCCAGAGCTGTGCTCACTATTCTGCTGGTGCAGTCACTGTGTACATACATTACATTACTTATCCTGTATTATACTCCAGAGCTACACTCACTATTCTGCTGGTACAGTCACTGTGTACATACATTACATTACTTATCCTGTATTATACTCCAGAGCTGCGCTCACTATTCTGCTGGTACAGTCACTGTGTACATACGTTACATTACTTATCCTGTATTATACTCCAGAGCTGCGCTCACTATTCTGCTGGTACAGTAACTGTGTACATACATTACATTACTTATCCTGTATTATACTCCAGAGCTGCGCTCACTATTCTGCTGGTACAGTCACTGTGTACATACATTCCATTACTTATCCTGTATTATACTCCAGAGCTGCGCTCACTATTCTGCTGGTACAGTCACTGTGTACATACATTACATTACTTATCCTGTATTATAGCCCAGAGCTGCACTCGCTATTCTGCTGGTACAGTCACTGTGTACATACATTACATTACTTATCCTGTATTATACTCCAGAGCTGCGCTCACTATTCTGCTGGTACAGTCACTGTGTACATACGTTACATTACTTATCCTGTATTATACTCCAGAGCTGCGCTCACTATTCTGCTGGTACAGTCACTGTGTACATACGTTACATTACTTATCCTGTATTATACTCCAGAGCTGCGCTCACTATTCTGCTGGTGCAGTCACTGTGTACATACATTACATTACTTATCCTGTATTATACTCCAGAGCTGCACTCACTATTCTGCTGGTACAGTCACTGTGTACATATGTTACATTACTTATCCTGTATTATACTCCAGAGCTGCGCTCACTATTCTGCTGGTGCAGTCACTGTGTACATACATTACATTACTTATCCTGTATTATACTCCAGAGCTGTGCTCACTATTCTGCTGGTGCAGTCACTGTGTACATACATTACATTACTTATCCTGTATTATACTCCAGAGCTACACTCACTATTCTGCTGGTACAGTCACTGTGTACATACATTACATTACTTATCCTGTATTATACTCCAGAGCTGCACTCACTATTCTGCTGGTACAGTCACTGTGTACATACGTTACATTACTTATCCTGTATTATACTCCAGAGCTGCGCTCACTATTCTGCTGGTACAGTAACTGTGTACATACATTACATTACTTATCCTGTATTATACTCCAGAGCTGCGCTCACTATTCTGCTGGTACAGTCACTGTGTACATACATTCCATTACTTATCCTGTATTATACCCCAGAGCTGCACTCGCTATTCTGCTGGTGCAGTCACTGTGTACATACATTACATTACTTATCCTGTATTATACTCCAGAGCTACGCTCACTATTCTGCTGGTACAGTCACTGTGTACATACATTACATTACTTATCCTGTATTATACTCCAGAGCTGCGCTCACTATTCTGCTGGTACAGTCACTGTGTACATATATTACATTACTTATCCTGTATTATACCCCAGAGCTGCGCTCACTATTCTGCTGGTACAGTCACTGTGTACATATATTACATTACTTATCCTGTATTATACCCCAGAGCTGCGCTCACTATTCTGCTGGTGCAGTCACTGTGTACATACATTACATTACTTATCCTGTATTATACTCCAGAGCTGCGCTCACTATTCTGCTGGTACAGTAACTGTGTACATACATTACATTACTTATCCTGTATTATACTCCAGAGCTGCGCTCACTATTCTGCTGGTACAGTAACTGTGTACATACATTACATTACTTATCCTGTATTATACTCCAGAGCTGCGCTCACTATTCTGCTGGTACAGTCACTGTGTACATACATTACATTACTTATCCTGTATTATACTCCAGAGCTGCGCTCACTATTCTGCTGGTACAGTCACTGTGTACATACATTACATTACTTATCCTGTATTATACTCCAGAGCTGCGCTCTCTATTCTGCTGGTGCAGTCACTGTGTACATACATTACATTACTTATCCTGTATTATACTCCAGAGCTGCGCTCACTATTCTGCTGGTGCAGTCACTGTGTACATACATTACATTACTTATCCTGTATTATACTCCAGAGCTGCGCTCACTATTCTGCTGGTGCAGTCACTGTGTACATATATTACATTACTTATCCTGTATTATACTCCAGAGCTGCGCTTACTATTCTGCTGGTACAGTCACTGTGTACATACATTACATTACTTATCCTGTATTATACTCCAGAGCTGCGCTTACTATTCTGCTGGTACAGTCACTGTGTACATACATTACATTACTTATCCTGTATTATACTCCAGAGCTGCGCTCACTATTCTGCTGGTACAGTCACTGTGTACATACATTACATTACTTATCCTGTATTATACTCCAGAGCTGCGCTCACTACTCTTCTGGTACAGTCACTGTGTACATACATTACATTACTTATCCTGTATTATACTCCAGAGCTGCGCTCACTATTCTGCTGGTGCAGTCACTGTGTACATACATTACATTACTTATCCCGTATTATACTCCAGAGCTGCGCTCACTATTCTGCTGGTACAGTCACTGTGTACATACATTACATTACTTATCCCGTATTATACTCCAGAGCTGCGCTCACTATTCTGCTGGTGCAGTCACTGTGTACATACATTACATTACTTATCCCGTATTATACTCCAGAGCTGCGCTCACTATTCTGCTGGTACAGTCACTGTGTACATACATTACATTACTTATCCCGTATTATACTCCAGAGCTGCGCTCACTATTCTGCTGGTACAGTCACTGTGTACATACATTACATTACTTATCCCGTATTATACTCCAGAGCTGCGCTCACTATTCTGCTGGTACAGTCACTGTGTACATACATTACATTACTTATCCCGTATTATACTCCAGAGCTGCGCTCACTATTCTGCTGGTACAGTCACTGTGTACATACATTACATTACTTATCCCGTATTATACTCCAGAGCTGCGCTCACTATTCTGCTGGTACAGTCACTGTGTACATACATTACATTACTTATCCCGTATTATACTCCAGAGCTGCGCTCACTATTCTGCTGGTACAGTCACTGTGTACATACATTACATTACTTATCCCGTATTATACTCCAGAGCTGCGCTCACTATTCTGCTGGTACAGTCACTGTGTACATACATTACATTACTTATCCCGTATTATACTCCAGAGCTGCGCTCACTATTCTGCTGGTACAGTCACTGTGTACATACATTACATTACTTATCCCGTATTATACTCCAGAGCTGCGCTCACTATTCTGCTGGTACAGTCACTGTGTACATACATTACATTACTTATCCTGTATTATACTCCAGAGCTCCGCTCACTATTCTGCTGGTACAGTCACTGTGTACATACATTACATTACTTATCCTGTATTATACTCCAGAGCTGCGCTCACTATTCTGCTGGTACAGTCACTGTGTACATACATTATATTACTGATCCTGAGTTACATCTTGTATTTGAGGCAGCTGCAGGATACAAGAGATTCTATAGCCTTAGAGCATGTGTAAAATAATCAAGATTCTAAATGCAGCTCTGGATGTGACTGGAGTATAAGATAACAGACTTACTTCGACTTTTCCAGATCCGTCATCGACCATGTTGTGCTGGGCGGCCATTTCTGGTGATTCGTGAAGTTTGGAGGCATCAAAGTCAACCTGCTGAATTTGAGCAATCCGTTCTGTGACATAGACTTTCCCAAAGCCGTCGCTCTGGTCCCGATCCTTCCAATCTTTGAAGAACTGTTTGAAGATTGGAGTCTCCCCTCCTTCTGGAATCACTTGGATCTAGAAGAAATGAGGGCAGGATCCATCAGTCAGGTCACTTAAAGGAACCTTCCATACACAAAGGTGTGGTGTAAAGCAGAGCTGCTTTATCTATGGAAGCTGAGATCTGGTGTGCTGTATCTTAGGGTAGTGTACAGATCCTTTGTTACCTCCCAGCCATCTTATTTTTTTGCAGGGTAATCTAAAAGGGACAGAGCTTATGTAAATACAATTGCAAGGGTCACCCCTGTCCTAGAGCATAAGGGTGTCATGAAGGGAGCCCCTGTATGAGCCAGGACAGAGACCTGTAGCTGCAACTGTTATGTGCTTGAGCACCATTCATATGAATGGCCAGCATGTAGTACTTCAGTTTGCCTGCAGTGGCCACTGTTGGGTAAATGTCTGGCCATAAAAGATTTCTCATAGAAAATCAGCTGTTCAGTAAGGGTGCTGGGCCCGTGCATTTAGCAGATCACTGTAGCGATCGCATTTCCATCAGGGTTGTCTCTAATACAGCAACCCCTTTAATTGGTAAATTAAAGTTCATTGTCCCTTTTAATCTCTTGCTATAGGAGTGTCAGTTGTACCAGGCCTGTACATGTGTCCGGGTGATCTGCTGGGTTTAGTGCTGAGCTTTACTGATGCTTCATGATGTCATATAGTGCCAGAGGGGCAGATTTTCAGCACATGCTGTGTGTTTGGGTGGAGTGATGATGATGGTAGCAGAAAGTACGGCCCCAGGGGCTGCAGCATCACATCTGGTGTGTTAATGGAGCTGTAATGTCATCAGATTAGCAGTGACTAATAAACATCTGCGGGTATACAGCACTAAACTGTGTAACTCTGCTGTTATATAAAGGAGGGAACATGACCCTACAAAATATACCCTATAAGCATATTAATATATAGTCTTATCTTCCCTGTAAATGATATAGGCACAGATAGTACTGCCTCCCTGTCTCTCCCTGTAACTGATGTAAGCACAGGTAGCACTGCCTCTTTGTCTCTCCTTGTACCGTAAATGATATAGGCACAGGTAGTATGCTTCTGTGTCTGTCCCTGTAAATTATATGGGCACAGTTAGTACTGCCTCCTTGTTTGTCCCTATAAATGATGTAGGTTCAGATAGTACTGCCTCTTTGTCTTTCCCTATAACTGATGTAAGCACATAAGTACTGCATCTTTGTATGTCTCTGTAAATGATATAGGCACAGATAGTACTGCCTCCCTGTCTGTTCCCTGTAAATGATGTAGGCACAGATAGTACTGCCTCCCTGTCTGTCCCTGTACATGATGTAGGCACACATAGCACTGCCTCCCTGTCTTTTCCTGTAAATGATGTAGGCCCAGATAGTACTGCCTCCCTGTCTGCCCCTGTAAATGATGTAGGCACAGATCACAGATAGTACTGCCTCCCTGTCTGTTCCCTGTAAATGATGTAGGCACAGATAGTACTGTCTCCTTGTCTGTTCCTGTAAGTGATGTATGCCCAGATAGTACTGCCTCCCTGTCTGTTCCTGTAAATTATGTAGGCACAGATAGTACTGCCTCCCTGTCTGTCCCTGGAACAGATGTAAGCACAGATAGTACTGCCTCCTTGTCTGTTCCTGTAAATGATGTAGGCACAGATAGTGCTACCTTCCTGTCTGTCCATGTAAATGATGTAGGCACAGATAGTACTGCCTTGCTGTCTGTTCATGTAAATGATTTAGGCACAGATAGTACTGCCTTCCTGTCTGTCCATGTAAATGATGTAGGCACAGATAGTACTGCCTTCCTGTCTGTCCCTGTAAGTGATGTAGGCACAGATAGTACTGCCTCCCTGTCTGTCCCTGTAAATGATGTAGGCACAGATAGTACTGCCTTGCTGTCTGTTCATGTAAATGATGTAGGCACAGATAGTACTGCCTTCCTGTCTGTCCATGTAAATGATGTAGGCACAGATAGTACTGCCTTCCTGTCTGTCCCTGTAAGTGATGTAGGCACAGATAGCACTGCCTCCCTGTCTGTCCCTGTAAGTGATGCAGGCACAGTTAGCACCGCCTCCCTGTCTCTTCCACTTAAGAAGGTACCATAGATAGAACTCATTTAGAACATGTATGTACCGTACCTCCTTGTAAATTTAGGACATAGGACTAAATGTAAGACCAACATGTGAAAAGTCAGATGTTGTAAATGTGATCCAGAGTGTTCAGAACAGAATTCCCAGACTTCTCCTGATCTTCTCCTTGAGGTGTGAGCTTTATGTGATATCCACAGTGTGGTCAATACTGAGGGCAGATGTGGAAAATTGTTCCTAGAAAGGTAATAACATTTCCCACCACTAGGTGGAGACAAATGACTCCTTACTTACAACTGTAAAATGCTGCAGTGTGTTTCATAATAGAGGTGAGACTTATAAAAGCGCTAAGTACCTGCGTATTCAGAGGATAATTCATCTGCTTTATGAAGTCCTCCGCCGTTTTCATGGCCGCCTTCCTCTCGTTCACATTGGCATTTTTACCTACGACAGCAAAATCATCAAGTGAGAAAACTAATAAATGTCTGAATGTGAATAAGAGGGAAATGCGCTGAAGATT
Organism: Leptodactylus fuscus; assembly: GCF_031893055.1. Classification (NCBI taxonomy): domain Eukaryota; kingdom Metazoa; phylum Chordata; class Amphibia; order Anura; family Leptodactylidae; genus Leptodactylus; species Leptodactylus fuscus. Next base: position 217,426,368 of record NC_134268.1, on the reverse strand, counting down.
ATACCAGAAGCGCACAATAGTGAGACAGTCCCCATAGACGGTGCACAGAGATGGCGGTCATATTGTAGTCAGCCCCGGCCGGACATGTAACTGGCATGTTACTTCCTGAATACTGTGGTTAATGACCACTATGTGTGCTACTGTGGGAGTATATATATATATATATATATATATCCTACTAATATTATAAATGTGAAAGTTTGTGTGTTTGGATGTTTGTGAGTTTGGATGTTTGTTCCTCAATCACGCTAAAACGCCTGGACGGATTTGCGTGCAATTTTCCACAAACATAGTTTTCCCTCAGGATTGAGTCACAGGCTACTTTTGGTGCCACTAAACAACATGGCTTCCTAGCAGGAGACTCACAAAAGCAGGACTCCTAGCCCCAGCTATAGACTCCCACACACTGCCTGGCATTTCCTGCCTCAACCTGCCTGCACACTCCTTACTGTCTCCTCAGGAGTCGCCCTCACTCTACTCACTCACATTTACATATAGCTTTCCACTATACATACACAATACAACACATCACATTGTAATTACATGTATCTCCTATCACTGCTATATACAGTACCTGATACATATATACTCCTGTACACAGGCTGTATATACTATATAATTACATGTATTACCTATCACTGCTATATACAGTACCTGATACATATATACTCCTGTACACAGGCTGTATATACTATATAATTACATGTATCTCCTATCACTGCTATATACAGTACCTGAGACATATATACTCCTGTACACAGACTGTATATACTATATATTACATGTATCTCCTATCACTGCTATATACAGTGCCTGATACATATATACTCCTGTACACAGGCTGTATATACTATATAATTACATGTATTACCTATCACTGCTATATACAGTACCTGATACATATATAGTCCTGTACACAGGCTGTATATACTATATAATTACATGTATTACCTATCACTGCTATATACAGTACCTGATACATATATACTCCTGTACACAGACTGTATATACTATATATTACATGTATCTCCTATCACTGCTATATACAGTGCCTGATACATATATACTCCTGTACACAGACTGTATATACTATATATTACATGTATCTCCTATCACTGCTATATACAGTACCTGATACATATATACCCCTGTACACAGGCTGTATATACTATATAATTACATGTATCTCCTATCACTGCTATATACAGTACCTGATACATATATATTCCTGTACACAGGCTGTATATACTATATATTACATGTATTACCTATCACTGCTATATACAGTACCTGATACATATATACTCCTGTACACAGGCTGTATATACTATATATTACATGTATTACCTATCACTGCTATATACAGTGCCTGATACATATATACTCCTGTACACAGGCTGCATATACTATATATTACATGTATCTCCTATCACTGCTATATACAGTGCCTGATACATATATACTCCTGTACACAGGCTGTATACACTATATAATTACATGTATCTCCTATCACTGCTATATACAGTGCCTGATACATATATACCCCTGTACACAGGCTGTATATACTATATAATTACATGTATCTCCTATCACTGCTATATACAGTGCCTGATACATATATACCCCTGTACACAGGCTGTATATACTATATAATTACATGTATCTCCTATCACTGCTATATACAGTACCTGAGACATATATACTCCTGTACACAGACTGTATATACTATATATTACATGTATCTCTTATCACTGCTATATACAGTGCCTGATACATATATATTCCTGTACACAGGCTGTATATACTATATATTACATGTATTACCTATCACTGCTATATACAGTACCTGATACATATATACTCCTGTACACAGGCTGTATATACTATATATTACATGTATTACCTATCACTGCTATATACAGTGCCTGATACATATATACTCCTGTACACAGGCTGCATATACTATATATTACATGTATCTCCTATCACTGCTATATACAGTGCCTGATACATATATACTCCTGTACACAGGCTGTATATACTATATAATTACATGTATCTCCTATCACTGCTATATACAGTACCTGATACATATATACTCCTGTACACAGGCTGTATATACTATATAATTACATGTATTACCTATCACTGCTATATACAGTGCCTGATACATATATACTCCTGTACACAGGCTGTATATACTATATAATTACATGTATTACCTATCACTGCTATATACAGTGCCTGATACATATATACTCCTGTACACAGGCTGTATATACTATATAATTACATGTATCTCCTATCACTGCTATATACAGTACCTGATACATATATACTCCTGTACACAGGCTGTATATACTATATAATTACATGTATCTCCTATCACTGCTATATACAGTGCCTGATACATATATACTCCTGTACACAGGCTGTATATACTATATATTACATGTATTACCTATCACTGCTATATACAGTGCCTGATACATATATACTCCTGTACACAGGCTGCATATACTATATATTACATGTATTACCTATCACTGCTATATACAGTGCCTGATACATATATACTCCTGTACACAGGCTGCATATACTATATATTACATGTATTACCTATCACTGCTATATACAGTGCCTGATACATATATACTCCTGTACACAGGCTGTATATACTATATAAATACATGTATCTCCTATCACTGCTATATACAGTACCTGATACATATATACTCCTGTACACAGGCTGTATATACTATATAATTACATGTATCTCCTATCACTGCTATATACAGTGCCTGATACATATATACTCCTGTACACAGGCTGTATATACTATATAATTACATGTATCTCCTATCACTGCTATATACAGTACCTGATACATATATACTCCTGTACACAGGCTGTATATACTATATAATTACATGTATTACCTATCACTGCTATATACAGTGCCTGATACATATATAGTCCTGTACACAGGCTGTATATACTATATAATTACATGTATTACCTATCACTGCTATATACAGTGCCTGATACATATATACTCCTGTACACAGGCTGTATATACTATATAATTACATGTATCTCCTATCACTGCTATATACAGTACCTGATACATATATACTCCTGTACACAGGCTGTATATACTATATAATTACATGTATTACCTATCACTGCTATATACAGTGCCTGATACATATATACTCCTGTACACAGGCTGTATATACTATATAATTACATGTATTACCTATCACTGCTATATACAGTGCCTGATACATATATACTCCTGTACACAGGCTGTATATACTATATAATTACATGTATCTCCTATCACTGCTATATACAGTGCCTGATACATATATACTCCTGTACACAGGCTGTATATACTATATAATTACATGTATCTCCTATCACTGCTATATACAGTACCTGATACATATATACTCCTGTACACAGGCTGTATATACTATATAATTACATGTATTACCTATCACTGCTATATACAGTACCTGATACATATATACTCCTGTACACAGGCTGTATATACTATATAATTACATGTATCTCCTATCACTGCTATATACAGTGCCTGATACATATATACTCCTGTACACAGGCTGTATATACTATATATTACATGTATCTCCTATCACTGCTATATACAGTACCTGATACATATATACTTCTGTACACAGGCTGTATATACTATATAATTACATGTATTACCTATCACTGCTATATACAGTGCCTGATACATATATACTCCTGTACACTGGCTGTATATACTATATAATTACATGTATTACCTATCACTGCTATATACAGAGCCTGATACATATATACTCCTGTACACAGGCTGTATACACTATATAATTACATGTATCTCCTATCACTGCTATATACAGTGCCTGATTCATATATACTCCTGTACACAGGCTGTATATACTATATAATTACATGTATCTCCTATCACTGCTATATACAGTGCTGATACATATATACTCCTGTACACAGGCTGTATATACTATATAATTACATGTATTACCTATCACTGCTATATACAGTACCTGATACATATATACTCCTGTACACAGGCTGTATATACTATATAATTACATGTATCTCCTATCACTGCTATATACAGTGCCTGATACATATATACCCCTGTACACAGGCTGTATATACTATATAATTACATGTATCTCCTATCACTGCTATATACAGTGCCTGATACATATATACCCCTGTACACAGGCTGTATATACTATATAATTACATGTATCTCCTATCACTGCTATATACAGAGCCTGATACATATATACTCCTGTACACTGGCTGTATATACTATATAAATACATGTATTACCTATCACTGCTATATACAGAGCCTGATACATATATACTCCTGTACACAGGCTGTATATACTATATAATTACATGTATCTCCTATCACTGCTATATACAGTGCCTGATACATATATACTCCTGTACACAGGCTGTATATACTATATAATTACATGTATCTCCTATCACTGCTATATACAGTGCTGATACATATATACTCCTGTACACAGGCTGTATATACTATATAATTACATGTATCTCCTATCACTGCTATATACAGTGCCTGATACATATATACTCCTGTACACAGGCTGTATATACTATATAATTACATGTATCTCCTATCACTGCTATATACAGTGCCTGATACATATATACCCCTGTACACAGGCTGTATATACTATATAATTACATGTATCTCCTATCACTGCTATATACAGTGCCTGATACATATATACCCCTGTACACAGGCTGTATATACTATATAATTACATGTATCTCCTATCACTGCTATATACAGTACCTGATACATATATACCCCTGTACACAGGCTGTATATACTATATAATTACATGTATCTCCTATCACTGCTATATACAGTACCTGATACATATATACTCCTGTACACAGGCTGTATATACTATATAATTACATGTATCTCCTATCACTGCTATATACAGTGCTGATACATATATACTCCTGTACACAGGCTGTATATATTATATAATTACATGTATCTCCTATCACTGCTATATACAGAGCCTGATACATATATACCCCTGTACACAGGCTGTATATACTATATAATTACATGTATCTCCTATCACTGCTATATACAGTGCCTGATACATATATACTCCTGTACACAGGCTGTATAACACATCACATTGTCTGTATCACAACATACACAATATAACACATCAAATCACATTTGCTAGCCCACCAAACTTTTTAAAGCACTTTTACAGTTTCACACGTCTGTGTCCGCCCAATTCTCAAATCACCGCAGACGAAGTCGCGGGTACCAGCTAGTATATATATATACGGTATATAGGTAGTAAGTGAGAAAAGCTTGTAACATTAATTTATAGCAGTATTATAGTAGTTATATTCATGTACATAGGAGGTAGTATTATAGTAGTTATATTCTTGTACATAGGAGTAGTATTATAGTAGTTATATTCTTGTACATAGGAGCAGTATTATAGTAGTTATATTCTTATACATAGGAGGTAGTATTATAGTAGTTATATTCTTGTACATATGAGCAGTATTATAGTAGTTATATTCTTGTACATAGGAGGTAGTATTATAGTAGTTATATTCTTATACATAGGAGGTAGTATTATAGTAGTTATATTCTTGTACATAGGAGGTAATATTATAGTAGTTATATTCTTGTACATAGGAGTAGTATTATAGTAGTTATATTCTTGTACATAGGAGTAGTATTATAGTAGTTATATTCTTGTATATAGGAGTAGTATTATAGTAGTTATATTCTTGTACATAGGAGTAGTATTATAGTAGTTATATTCTTGTACATAGGAGCAGTATTATAGTAGTTATATTCTTGTACATAGGAGTAGTATTATAGTAGTTATATTCTTGTACATAGGAGCAGTATTATAGTAGTTATATTCTTGTACATAGGAGTAGTATTATAGTAGTTATATTCTTGTACATAGGAGTAGTATTATAGTAGTTATATTCTTGTACATAGGAGTAGTATTATAGTAGTTATATTCTTGTACATAGGAGCAGTATTATAGTAGTTATATTCTTGTACATAGGAGGTAGTATTATAGTAGTTATATTCTTGTACATAGGAGCAGTATTATAGTAGTTATATTCTTGTACATAGGAGCAGTATTATAGTAGTTGTATTCTTGTACATAAGAGGTAGTATTATAGTAGTTATATTCTTGTACATAGGAGTAGTATTATAGTAGTTATATTCTTGTACATAGGAGCAGTATTATAGTAGTTATATTCTTGTACATAAGAGGTAGTACTATAGTAGTTATATTCTTGTACATAGAAGGTAGTATTATAGTAGTTATATTCTTATACATAGGAGTAGCATTATAGTAGTTATATTCTTGTACATAGGAGTAGTATTATAGTAGTTATATTCTTGTACATAGGAGCAGTATTATAGTAGTTATATTCTTGTACATAGGAGTAGTATTATAGTAGTTATATTCTTGTACATAGGAGTAGTATTATAGTAGTTATATTCTTGTACATAGGAGCAGTATTATAGTAGTTATATTCTTGTACATAAGAGGTAGTACTATAGTAGTTATATTCTTGTACATAGAAGGTAGTATTATAGTAGTTATATTCTTATACATAGGAGTAGTATTATAGTAGTTATATTCTTGTACATAGGAGTAGTATTATAGTAGTTATATTCTTGTACATAGGAGCAGTATTATAGTAGTTATATTCTTGTACATAGGAGTAGTATTATAGTAGTTATATTCTTGTACATAGGAGTAGTATTATAGTAGTTATATTCTTGTACATAGGAGGTAGTATTATAGTAGTTATATTCTTGTACATAGGAGCAGTATTATAGTAGTTATATTCTTGTACATAGGAGGTAGTATTATAGTAGTTATATTCTTGTACATAGGAGGTAGTATTATAGTAGTTATATTCTTGTACATAGGAGCAGTATTATAGTAGTTATATTCTTGTACATAGGAGTAGTATTATAGTAGTTATATTCTTGTACATAGGAGGTAGTACTATAGTAGTTATATTCTTGTACATAGAAGGTAGTATTATAGTAGTTATATTCTTATACATAGGAGAAGTATTATAGTAGTTATATTCTTGTACATAGGAGCAGTATTATAGTAGTTATATTCTTGTACATAAAAGCAGTATTATAGTAGTTATATTCTTGTACATAGGAGTAGTATTATAGTAGTTATATTCTTGTACATAGGAGCAGTATTATAGTAGTTATATTCTTGTACATAGGAGGTAGTATTATAGTATTTATATTCTTGTACATAGGAGGTAGTATTATAGTAGTTATATTCTTGTACATAGGAGTAGTATTATAGTAGTTATATTCTTGTACATAGGAGCAGTATTATAGTAGTTATATTCTTGTACATAGGAGGTAGTATTATAGTAGTTATATTCTTGTATATAGGAGTAGTATTATAGTAGTTATATTCTTGTACATAGGAGTAGTATTATAGTAGTTATATTCTTGTACATAGGAGGTAGTATTATAGTAGTTATATTCTTGTACATAGGAGTAGTATTATAGTAGTTGTATTCTTGTACATAGGAGCAGTATTATAGTAGTTATATTCTTGTACATAGGAGGTAGTATTATAGTAGTTATATTCTTATACATAGGAGCAGTATTATAGTAGTTATATTCTTGTACATAGGAGCAGTATTATAGTAGTTATATTCTTGTACATAGGAGCAGTATTATAGTAGTTATATTCTTGTACATAGAAGTAGTATTATAGTAGTTATATTCTTGTACATAGGAGCAGTATTATAGTAGTTATATTCTTGTACATAAAAGCAGTATTATAGTAGTTATATTCTTGTACATAGGAGTAGTATTATAGTAGTTATATTCTTGTATATAGGAGCAGTATTATAGTAGTTATATTCTTGTACATAGGAGCAGTATTATAGTAGTTATATTCTTGTACATAGGAGTAGTATTATAGTAGTTATATTCTTGTACATAAAAGCAGTATTATAGTAGTTATATTCTTGTACATAGGAGTAGTATTATAGTAGTTATATTCTTGTACATAGGGGGTAGTATTATAGTAGTTATATTCTTGTACATAGGAGCAGTATTATAGTAGTTATATTCTTGTACATAGGAGGTAGTATTATAGTAGTTATATTCTTGTACATAGGGGGCAGTATTATAGTAGTTATATTCTTGTACATAAAAGCAGTATTATAGTAGTTATATTCTTGTACATAGGAGTAGTATTATAGTAGTTATATTCTTGTACATAGGGGGTAGTATTATAGTAGTTATATTCTTGTACATAGGAGTAGTATTATAGTAGTTATATTCTTGTACATAGGGGGTAGTATTATAGTAGTTATATTCTTGTACATAGGAGCAGTATTATAGTAGTTATATTCTTGTACATAGGAGGTAGTATTATAGTAGTTATATTCTTGTATATAGGAGCAGTATTATAGTAGTTATATTCTTGTACATAGGAGCAGTATTATAGTAGTTATATTCTTGTACATAGGAGTAGTATTATAGTAGTTACATTCCTGTATATATGGGCAGTATTATACTAGTTATATTCCTGTATATATGGGCAGTATTATAGTAGTTATATTCCTGTATATATGGGCAGTATTATACTAGTTATATTCCTGTATATATGGGCAGTATTATAGTAGTTATATCCCTGTATATATGGGCAGTATTATACTAGTTATATTCCTGTATATATGGGCAGTATTATACTAGTTATATTCCTGTATATATGGGCAGTATTATACTAGTTATATTCCTGTATATATGGGCAGTATTACAGTAGTTACTATATACTTTCTCTCCTATCTGATATGACCAGTTCTCAGACTCTTTGCTATAGATAACATCACAGTTGTCTTCAGTTTCTTCCAGATATCTGTAGTCTCTGAGTTTTTTATATGCCGCCATTCTGTATCTCCTCGTTGGTCTATCCTCTGTATTCTTATTCTATGATGTGACGCTCCTTATGACTGAGGTGTTTTGTTGTGATTACATCTTTGCACCCATAGTAAGAATTTGGTGTAACCTTAGAGGAGAACACTTTATGATTCGATCGCGGCCATTAACACAATCAGGAATCTGACCTTTCCATACAAAGATCTTTTTGTCGGCGGAGTGGTCCAGGATGAAGCATTCCTCGGAGATCAGCATGGCCTGGCAGAAGGGATTTTCTTGTGAAATGACCGAGACCTTCATGGACCCACTGGCATCAGACACCTAGAATAAGCAGTGAGAAGCAGAATTTAAAGGGACAGTCCATGTGAAGGTGTCTTATAACAGAGCAACATCACAAGAGGACTTCAGTCCATCCTTCTATTGACCAGTCTCAACACAGCTTGAAATGGCTGCCACCAGAGAACAATAGACAGCATTTATTTGCATAGTAAATAACAGATCACAGACTCCGGGTTTCCTGTCTCTTTAAATATTTGGGCAGCGATGACAGGAAAGGGCTCGGGTTATATGAGACTGCAATGTTTGTTTCCACGCACCGCCATGCAAAATATCTCCCCCATGTGTACCCAGCTAGCATCATAGCAATGCCAATTCTTAGTTATATCCTGTGCGGGGAAAGCTGGGTGATAACCACCAACATGGCTGATATTATCACTGTTATAACGTTCTTCACCCAGCTTCCCTAGAACCCCGAATGTCAAATCTTTCCAGCTGTGTATGGATAAAAGAGCTGCGAATACTTTGCAGCATACTATGACTGATTTGGTGCATTGGAGTCTGGGAAAGCTGGGTGACATGCAATATGACTACGGTTACCAGTCTTATAAGTGACATCACCCAGCTTTTCAAGAATCTAGATGACAAATTGGTGTTGCTGTGCAGTGAGTAATAGATATTTTATAGCATAATAAGACAGATTGGTGCGCTGACATCTGGGAAAGCTGGGTGACATACCATATAATCACTACTGACAATGTGATAATGCTTGCCACCCAGCTTTCCTAGATTCCAAGTAACAAATCTCTAGCTGCATTGGGGAAAACAGCTTTTTTGCAGCGTAATATGGAATCTTGGAAAGCTGGGTGACATCCAATATGACCTTTATTGTAATACTTATCACCCCGCTTTCCTAGATTGTAAGTGAGTAGTGCCAAAAGAGTGACAGGTATATTGCTACATAATAGAGAAGATTTGGTGCCCTGGAATCTAGGAAAGCTGGGTGACAGCCAATATGACCAGTATTACCAATATTATAATTCTTTTCACCCAGCTTTCCAGACCCCCGAGTATAATAATCGGAGCCCCAGGGGAGGTGAGGGAACATAATACACAGTGTTACTCACCTCTCCGGGATCCGATGTTACTCCTAGAAGGCTTCGGGCCTGTATGGTAATGTACCAGACGTCACGTGGTCTGGGATATTACCATATAGGCCCGAAGCCTGTTCTAGCAGTACCATATAGGCCTGAAGCCTGTGTTAGTAGTAATAGCCTGTTACTGCTAGCACAGGCTTTGGGCCTGTATGGTAATATACCAGACCAGGTGACGTCTGGGCATTACCATATAGGCCCAAAGCCTGTGCTAGCAGTACCATATAGGCCTGAAGCCTGTGTTAGTAGTAATAGCCTGTTACTGCTAGCACAGGCCCGAAGCCTGCTAGGAGTAACATCGGATCCCGGAGAGGTGATTAAATGATAGATCATGGGTGTGCAACTGTGGGGCATAATAGAGCTTGAAGGGTCCACTGTGGCCCCTGTAACCTCTAATATGCCCCACAGCAGCCCCGCTGCAACCTCTATTATGCCCCACAGTCTATTGTGCCACTGTGGGGCATAATATAGGCTGCAGGGGCCGGTGTGGGATATATATATATATATATATATATATATATATATGGGTTGAGTGTGTAGAGAAGTGAGGAGTCAAAGATGTCAGTGTTTCAAACTTTGCAGAGTCAAGTGACAGCTGGAAGAAGTGGTCATGGTGGTCCAAAGGTAAGAGACGCGAAACGTGGGGAGACGTCTCCTGTGAGTATTACTGCACAAAATATTACTGCATTGTATTTATTGTAATGTTACCGCTAGCACCCCCAACAGTCCTCCCCTCCCCAGCTATCTGAGGCGGATGATCAAAAGATGAACACCCCCCACACATACACTCAATACGGGGGGCGTCTTTTGATCGTCCGCCTCAGGCAGCAGTGAGGCTCGGTTCACCGCCTATATGATAACTGTTGCTACTGCTATAATGCTCATCACCCATCTTTTCTAAAATCAAGTGGGACACCTGCCTATCTTTATAGTGACCGAGGTGTAACATATAGGTTGATCCATTGGTATCTGTGGAAGCAGGGTAATGGCTGACATGTTAGCACTCAGCTTTCCCAGCAGCAGACATAACTAGAGATAATAGATTTGTCCTAAATAATAGAATTAAATAAAGTTGATACATTTCTTTTTTTGTGTGTGTTCCTCATCATGTGCAAGACCTCTGCTTGCTGTCAGCTGTTCTGTTTGTATCGGCTCAGATCCTTTCTGTGCTTCCTGATAGTTCTTACCCCCTGATACATTGTAACAATATAATCTGCACCTCTTTATGTACCCAATAGTCTTCCCATTCACTGACAAGCAGCAGAGATCTTGTAGATGATGAAGAAATGAGACACAAGGTCTATTAGAAAGTTGTGGCTGTGTATTAGAGCGCACCGCCCCTTTAAGGCTGCCTTGTTTGCCCCTTGGGGTATCTTCTTCCTGCTTCTCCAGAAGGTCGGGGATATATGACATGATATAATAAGCCGGCTGTTTACTCAGCTCTTTCCTCTACAAGAAATAAACATGTAACATGATTTGCGTGACAAGGCTCCGATCCAGGAAACATCTCCGCTCCTGGGAAAGCTGGGTTATCCGGACAGCCAGAGACTCCCAGGGAGCCCTGCCAAATCGCTCCTTTCCCATCTTACTGCCCCTCAGTCTCGGATTGACCCCCATTATGTCCCCTACCCCAGTTATGAAGATCCTTGGGATATACCATAGCGTTAATAGATCTTAGCTCCATCAGTTTCTGGGAAAGCTGGGTGACAATCAATGTGTTAGTTATATCACCTCTGGGAAAGTTGGGTGTCAACCAATATATAACATCTATCTGGTTCTTGGAAAGCTGTGTGACAGCCTATAAAACACATCAGAGTTTGTGGAAGTTGTGTGATCACCAATAAATGATCAGATTCCAGGAAAGCTGGGTGACAACTGATATGTTAGTTACATCAGTATTTGGGAAAGTTGGGTGACTATCAATATCTTAGTTATATAAGGTACTGGGAAAGCTGGGTAATACATCCAATATGTCAGTAACAAAAGCTTCCCCGTTGCCAACACCTGCTCCTATTTAGGGATAATGAGGGTTGTGTTGGTTTTTTTTAATCCAAAGTATGAAGACTTTTCTGTTTTATTGAAGATTTCTTCCAAGGAATTCATTTCCCGTGGAAAAAAATTAGAATTCTGAGTAATTTCTACTTTATTTTTGTTGCATCGCCCCAAGTAAAGAACACCAGGACACTAAGACAGGGGCCCTTTAATTCAGCTCTATAACATGCCCATATAAGGAAGCATTGTTCCCGCCCATGAGTAATCTCGATGCCTCTGATTGGTCAGTGGACACTCTAGTAGAGTGGGACCTCCCAGGGAACCCTGAACCAATGGCATAATGGGGCACGGTAGTACATAAGTGTGTAAAGCCTGGTGTAGGTCACGCCCCCTTCTTAAAGGGCCATTCCATGTGGTGAGCTAGTGAAATAGTAGAGTAGTTCCATTTAAACAAGATCGGTGGCAGATTGAAGGCCACAGAGCAGCCTCTTATTGGTGGACTAGGGACTGCTGTTCGCCATGTACCCCAATGTTACTTGTTACACCCCCCCAATCACCATCTTACCATATAGAGTTTGGCCATCTTCCTGTTGCTAACATCTGCAACCTCATCATTGTCGTCCCCATCTGGGAGCTTCGGCTTCTTACCCAAAACCTAAAAAAAAAAATCACAAAAACATCACAAACTGTTATTAGATAATATCACCCGATGGTCCTCCACTTGTTCCTCTTCACAAAGGCCCGCGCCATAGATACGTATATGATGTGAAACAGAAGTCGGACATGTTTAGGCCGCTGCAACGAGGCCCACAGGGAGAAGGGGCAACGAAAATGGCTACAGCAGTTACCAGCAGTCTCCACTGAATACAGATGGTCACCGGTGATAGCTGTATAAATCCACATGCAGTTAGCTCCCCCTAGTGGTGATGACAGGTCACGGGAATTTTATCAGTTCACTGAATGCATGTGCAATGAGAATTTTGGAGCTGTGCATGCAAAACTCATCTCAAGAAAGTTTATAGGGTTAAAAAAGTAGGGGGATGGTCCTCCCACCCTTGATAAACTGAGTAAGGGGGCTTAAAGGGGATAATTCACCACCTCCACTGACTTCAACTCTATGCATCCTTAAATAAGGATCGGTCCGCTGATCCCGGTACAGTTGAAATTTTTTCTGTACCCCCCACCCTTCATGAGAAATGAGAGCTGATAGCTTCAGCATCCAATTTGTGGGCGGTCCCGGAATGAGGAAGATAGTCTGGGGCTGCCCATCTGGCAGAAGGGAACCTAACAAGTATATCAGGTGCTGAAATGATTGCTCAGGAATGGTGGGGGCTAGAGAAAGAATTCCAACTGTATCAGAATCAGCGAAGCAGCAGCTATTAAAGGTTGGAGTTGGAGTTGGGGAATATGGTGAAAGGTCACCTTTAAGCCCAGTAGATTATAACCCCTCTCTTGTCAGTGTGAATCAGCACTTTTTGCTCACTTTAATCTACAAAAAGTCACCACTAGGTGGAGCTCTGTACATGCAGCTCCCATGGACTTCAATGGTATAATTGTATGCAGGAAACTCAAATGCTCCCCCTAGTGGTAACAGCAGTAAGCCTGAATGTTACAGCACACTTAACAGGTTAAATCTACATATACTATAATGTATGCAGATACTTTGCTTTACTGACACATCATGTATTGTCCTCCAGCCACATCCAGAGCTGCATTCACAATTTTGTAGGATGCCACGTGGGCAGACAAACCCTCTATGGCTCTTCTGCAATCCCGGTCCATTGCATTGCATTACAAATGTATAGTCCTGACTCACTATTGGAGTCTCTAGGCCTCAGAGATTATACATGCAGCTTTGGCTGTGACCGGAGTATAATAATACACACGATCAATACAAGATCAAGCAAAGTATTATGTGTAGGGTACTGTGCCCGCCTCGCCTTAGGTATACCAAATAGTCACATCTCCCGCTATTAACCCCACGCTGACCACTAAGGTCACCAGATTCTTTGTGTCCTGGAGTATTTTCTGTATCTTATCAGCGAGGGCACAAAGTCTATGTTACATCTTGGCGTGCTGGAGATAAGCAGTGTACATCGGCAGCTAGTTTTATAGGTGACAGCTGGCACCCGACGGGCTCCGCCATAGAAACTGCTTTATGGCCCGAAAATAATAGGAACAAAACGGGGAATAAACAGGTTCCCATATAAATTATGTGATATCAGTGAAAAACTCAGATAAAGGGAGTTTTGGAGAAATACATTTCCCATTTACACTTCTTCCTCTTCTGACCTCATCTGGAATGAGTCCAAATTTACTGGTAACTAAGTTGAGGTCCAGGGGGAGAGGGTTCTGTGCGATAAAAAAACTGCTATATAGAATTTGTGGGAAGCAGCCACTAGGGGGAGCTCACTGCAGACAGATCCTATAAGCCCATATACAGACAGCTCCCTCTAGTGGTGGCTGCAGACTGCCATATTGTTTCCATGGTGTGAGATAGACACAGCTCTGGCTCCACTGTGTACATAGAGATCATTCAGAATTTTTTGGTATGGGGGTCAAATGAGTTCATGTATGTCCCTAAGCACCAGTATCCCTCTTCTTCCAACTTGTCCTCCATTCATAACCCATAGAGGCCTAAGAAGCTAAGATGGGATCAGTTGTTTGGTGGCTTCCACAACTCTTCTTTTGAGGTCCTCAGATCCCGTTTGCTCAGCCACAAACACGTCCTGAATAGGGATGAGCGATTAGGAACGGTAAAGATCGGATCCTGATCGGCGATCGAGCAAATTTCACAATTGGGATCGGCTGGAAAATGATCGAAAATTGGATTTTAAAAAAAATCGTGAAATCTCAAGATCGGCTCAACCCTAGACCTGAAGATCAGACTTTAGATATAACAGGTCGCCGGCTCCCACCCGATTGTCATTCCATAGACTGAGAACCCCTCACCTCCATATTATCTGCTAATCCTGAAGGGTTCACATACTTTTGTCTCTTTCTGTCCATGTATATGTTTGTTTAGTTTAAATTCTATTTAAAGGGATCCTATCAGTCAGACACAATTTTTTGTAGGTACCATGCTGGAATAGCCTTAAGAAAGGCTATTCTTCTCCTACCTTTCGTTGTCTTCTCTGCTCCGCCGTTCGCCTACAATCCCGGTTCTTGTCGATATGCAAGTTAATTCTCTCGCAGCACTGGGGGCAGGCCCCAGGCTCAAACAGCACTGGAGGCATCCCCAATGCTGCGAGAGAACTCTCTTCAGCACTGCCTTCATCTTCGTCAGGAGCGTCCTCTTCTAGCAGTGGCTTCTAACTTCTAGGCCTCGGGCCTTGGGCAGAGTAGACTGCGCATATCCACAGGCCACGAGAAAATGGCCACTTACAATACTGTGCAAGTGGCCATTTTTTCCTGGCCTGTGGGCATGCACAGTCTGCTCTAGAAGTTACAAGCCCCCACCAGAAGAAGAGGCTGAAGAGGACACTCCTGACGAAGATGGAGGCGTTGCTGGAGAGTTCTCTCGCAGCATTAGTGACGCCCCCAGTGCTGTTTGAGTGCTGGGGCCTGCCCCCAGTGCTGCGAGAGAACTCATTTGCATATCAACAAGAACCGGGATTGTAGGCGAACGGCGGCGCGGAGAAGACAACGAAAGGTAGGAGACGAATAGCCTTTCTTAAGGCTATCCCGACGTGGTACCGAGAAAAAAATAGTGTCTGACTGATAGGATCCCCTTAATTTTTTTCCTTTAGGCTGTCCCCCATCTCCTGTTTCCTCCGCCAGGCTTTGCACTTCACGTCAGGTCCTAGCCCATCCGGGGCACATTTAGTCTTATTTACCCTCTTGGGTTTGCTCAGCTTATAGGGACCAATATTGATAGTAGGAGTTCTCGGCTCATTGACACACAGCAGTCAGCTGGAACACAATGACAGCTCAAACAATGCGACAGAGGCCACCCCGGGGTCCGCCTGAAATGTCAACACTCCATGTGATAGCGCAGGTTCCCATGTCCATGATGTCAGGCGCTCCCTAATGGCTACTGAAGAAATTCCCAGGTAACAATCTGTGGCTGCAATTCTGAAATTCTGCAGTAATAGACATCGGGCACAAGGCCAGAACATTGCAGAATCCGGGGCACAACATCAGGGCTGGGGGACCTGAGAGTCACAGCATCAAACCCGCTGACCACCGGTGACCCTGTGTCCAGGTCAGCTTGTAGGGGTGATGCTGGAGCGATGCACTACACTAGACCACCAGGGGCGCTGATTTTACTTTTCTATTCCCCAAGCCTACAAGGACAGGTGACATTGATATTTTGCGTTAGTTTAGACCTCCAGTGGTACTGACATGAAGCCCGTCACTTACCAAAATCGCCAGGAAGGCTCATATTAACCCCTTCACTGCCCTAGACCAACAGGGATAGTGATTTTAGCCCTCTACTACCTTAGACTGCAGTAGATGGTCATTGTACCGTTTTTCTTTGCCTAGACCTCCAAGGGTGCTACCATACAACCAGCCATTTTTCCTAAATCACAGGGAGGCTCATATTAACCCTTTAATTAATCTCTCCACTATACTAAATCACCAAAGATGCTGATAATAATGCCTCATCTACCTAAAGCTACACAGAATCCAAGTGAAGGGGTCAAACTTTCTAGGTTTGACCCCTTTACTGCCCTAGGGTACCAAGGATGCTGGTAATAATGCTTCCCTAAGACCACCAGACTTTTACCCCTTCACCACTCCAGACCACCATCATGCTAATACTAACCCCTTCATAGGCCATAGACCACCAGGGATGATAATATTCACATTTTTAAAGTCTTGGTTCTTAACCTGTGGTACACGTGGTCCATAGGGGGCGCACGTCATATCCTTAGGGGCCACTTGTGCTGTGCCTATGTAGTGCTTTTAATAGGCAGCACAGTGTGTGGTATTTTAATTTGATAGAGTTGGGGGTATTCATCTTGCCAACATTAAGAAACCCTGCCCTGGGCAATCAGGGCTTCTTATATTAACCCCTTCCTTACACTGCTGATGTTGGTATTAAGGGGTAGGTCAAGTGTTGGTGCCCATAGTGGGCTGTATAGGGGTAGGTGGGATGTTAGTACCCATAGTGGTCTGTATATGGGTTACTGGGATGTTAGTACCCATAGTGGGCTGTATAGGGGTAGGTGGGATGTTACTACCCATAGTTAGCTGTATATGGGTAAGTGGGATGTTGGCACCCATAGTGGGCTGTATAGGGGTAAGTGGAGTGACATAAGTGGTGGGATCCTGTCTGTGGCCAGTGTTACATTGTAGTCAGCAGACAATAGATACATTGTTTATTTATAGGAAACATATCCACAATGACAACCCCCCTGTATACTTGTATACTGCACTACTGATAGTCTCACAGTTGTGTGTTGTTCTACTCAGGCATTGTAAGGGGCACCTCCGAAATATGGCAGGAGCTCAAACATAGGTAATATGGGATTGGACGACATTCAGGTGGATCACTACCTATAAGCCTTTATATTCCCCTATATACAGCTAGTGGGTGAATTGCTCCTTTTACTTCTATTCAGTTCCACAATAAAGCAGGGCAGGGAGACCAAAACCCCTCCTGCCCCCCAGGTAAAGTCTGTATTCTGTTATGATCCAAGATTAGAAATAGCGCCACACCTCTCTGCAGGCTGTATAAGGTATTGCAGCTCTTCTTACTTGAAGTGAACAGGTATCCCCTCTCCCATATCTGGCACACAGCTCCAAATCCCAGCCCCGATGCAGTTGGATAATAATAGTGCACTGCCCCTTTAACTGTACCATGTGTTAGCGCTGCTGTCACCTTTGCTGCAGAGTCGCCAGAGGGCAGGGCGTGTGGATTTACTACATGTATGTACATAAACACGTGTCATCTCATAAAACAAAGACTCTTATGTCATAATTCCAGAAGCCAAACCAAAGCCATTATCTGTGCGGGGAGTAATGATCACTAGAGCGTGATGCACAGTACAACTTCTCCTGCTCTGTACTGAGCTTATAGCATGTTATTGTGTTATTAGATGTAGTCATCAGGGCACAGTACTACTTCTCATGTAGCAATTTTCAATAATCCTCCAGTATGGTACATGCACAGTACCACTTCTCTCCTATGTGTTATATGTCATTCTAAGCGTGTCTATACTGTATATGCACAGTACCACTTCTCTCCTATACACTGTATTACATGTAATTCTCAATGTGTCTGTGTTGTATATGCACAGTACCACTTCTCTCCTATGTAATTCTCAGGGTGTCTATAATGTATATAATGTACATGCACAGTAAAACTTCTATCCTACATATTACATGTAATTCTCAGGGTGTCTATAATATATATGCACAGTACTACTTCTCTCCTATGTAATTCGCAGTGTGTCTAATGTATATAATGTACATGCACAGTACCACTTCTCTCCTATGTCACTCCCGTATATCTGCTATATCCCATATATCTGCTATATCCCGTATATCTGCTATATCCCGTATATCTGCTATATCTAGTACACCGACCACTGATTCTCCCTCACTGTCTGAGCATTCCAGATCCCAATCTGCACAGAAGCCGATACCAGGACCTGATCTCCTCCATACAGAGACCTTCTCTGCCATCTTGGCACAATCCATGGGGCAGTGAGTGGATTGTTGGCAGCCGTGTGCCCGGTGCTGGGCTCAGCTATGGATACAGACAATAGAAGGGGCAGAGGGCTAAGTATATACCCGGGCACACGTTCATTTTGTTGCCCTAACCATGTATTTAGCCGAGAAGACTTGCTGACTTTCCCCTGACACTTTGTGTCGGTACTATTTGGGCACTGGTATTGTATGGGTTCTATATGATGATATTATTTGGCATTATATGGCGGTATTTTTAGTACTCTATAATGTTGTCACCGCTAGATAACATTTTGCAATGAAGGAGCTAAGTAATGGCACATCCTGGGAATAATGGATCGGTTAGCAGCTTGCTGATGGTTTCTATGGAACAGAAAAGAGATTCTATTTACACAATGACAATATTCATGAAGATAGTAACGTCGCTATAATTTGTTCCCCACAATGTCTGCAGGAGAGTGACAGAGAACAGCGCTAGTGATCAGAGAGACGTCACACGGCGATGTGGTCACCGCACCGAAACGGAAAATTCTTCCTCTCACATTTTTTGTATAAGAGTCTCAGAGGCCCCGTGTGGTGGAGAGAAGACAATAAGAGAAGCGACAAGAACCCCGAGCGCTGACTGATGAGACCAGAGATGGAAATGTCTTGTCTCTTCTACTGTAAGAGCGGCCACACTATATACTGTATACTGTAAGAGAGGTCACACTATATACTGTATACTGTAAGAGAGGTCACACTATATACTGTATACTGTAAGAGCGGCCACACTATATACTGTATACTGTAAGAGCGGTCACACTATATACTGTATACTGTAAGAGCGGCCACACTATATACTGTATACTGTAAGAGCGGCCACACTATATACTGTATACTGTAAGAGCGGTCGCACTATATACTATATACTGTAAGAGCGGCCACACTATATACTGTATACTGTAAGAGCGGCCACACTATATACTGTATACTGTAAGAGCGGCCACACTATATACTGTATACTGTCAGAGCGGTCACTATATACTGTATACTGTAAGAGAGGTCACACTATATACTGTATACTGTAAGAGCGGCCACACTATATACTGTATACTGTAAGAGCGGTCACACTATATACTGTATACTGTAAGAGCGGCCACACTATATACTGTATACTGTAAGAGCGGCCACACTATATACTGTATACTGTAAGAGCGGCCACACTATATACTGTATACTGTAAGAGCGGCCACACTATATACTGTATACTGTAAGAGAGGTCACACTATATACTGTATACTGTAAGAGAGGTCACACTATATACTGTATACTGTAAGAGCGGCCACACTATATACTGTATACTGTAAGAGCGGTCACACTATATACTGTATACTGTAAGAGCGGCCACACTATATACTGTATACTGTAAGAGCGGCCACACTATATACTGTATACTGTAAGAGCGGTCGCACTATATACTATATACTGTAAGAGCGGCCACACTATATACTGTATACTGTAAGAGCGGCCACACTATATACTGTATACTGTAAGAGCGGCCACACTATATACTGTATACTGTCAGAGCGGTCACTATATACTGTATACTGTAAGAGAGGTCACACTATATACTGTATACTGTAAGAGCGGCCACACTATATACTGTATACTGTAAGAGCGGTCACACTATATACTGTATACTGTAAGAGCGGCCACACTATATACTGTATACTGTAACAGCGGCCACACTATATACTGTATACTGTAAGAGCGGCCACACTATATACTGTATACTGTAAGAGCGGCCACACTATATACTGTATACTGTAAGAGCGGCCACACTATATACTGTATACTGTAAGAGCGGCCACACTATATACTGTATACTGTAAGAGCGGCCACACTATATACTGTATACTGTAAGAACGGTCACACTATATACTGTATACTGTAAGAGCGGCCACACTATATACTGTATACTGTAAGAGCGGCCACACTATATACTGTATACTGTAAGAGCGGCCACACTATATACTGTATACTGTAAGAGCGGCCACACTATATACTGTATACTGTAAGAGCGGCCACACTATATACTGTATACTGTAAGAGCGGTCACTATATACTGTATACTGTAAGAACGGTCACACTATATACTGTATACTGTAAGAGCGGCCACACTATATACTGTATACTGTAAGAGCGGCCACACTATATACTGTATACTGTAAGAGCGGCCACACTATATACTGTATACTGTAAGAGCGGCCACACTATATACTGTATACTGTAAGAGCGGTCACACTATATACTGTAAGAGCGGCCACACTATATACTGTATGAGCAGTCACACTATATACTGTAAGAGCGGTCACTATATACTGTATACTGTAAGAGCGGTCAAACTATATACTGTATACTGTAAGAGAGGTCACACTATATACTGTATACTGTAAGAGAGGTCACACTATATACTGTATACTGTAAGAGCGGCCACACTATATACTGTATACTGTAAGAGCGGCCACACTATATACTGTATACTGTAAGAGAGGTCACACTATATACTGTATACTGTAAGAGCGGCCACACTATATACTGTATACTGTAAGAGCGGCCACACTATATACTGTATACTGTAAGAGAGGTCACACTATATACTGTATACTGTAAGAGCGGTCACACTATATACTGTATACTGTAAGAGCGGTCACACTATATACTGTATACTGTAAGAGCGGCCACACTATATACTGTATACTGTAAGAGCGGCCACACTATATACTGTATACTGTAAGAGCGGCCACACTATATACTGTATACTGTAAGAACGGTCACACTATATACTGTATACTGTAAGAGCGGCCACACTATATACTGTATACTGTAAGAGCGGCCACACTATATACTGTATACTGTAAGAACGGTCGCACTATATACTGTAAGAGCAGTCAAACTATATACTGTATACTGTAAGAACGGTCGCACTATATACTGTAAGAGCGGTCACACTATATACTGTAAGAGCGGTCACTATATACTGTATACTGTAAGAGCGGTCACACTATATACTGTATACTGTAAGAGCGGTCATACTATATACTGTATACTGTAAGAGCGGTCACACTATATACTGTATACTGTAAGAGCAGTCACACTATATACTGTATACTGTAAGAGCGGCCACACTATATACTGTATACTGTAAGAGCGGTCACACTATATACTGTATACTGTAAGAGCGGTCACACTATATACTGTATACTGTAAGAGCAGTCACACTATATACTGTATACTGTAAGAGCGGCCACACTATATACTGTATACTGTAAGAGTGGTCACTATATACTGTATACTGTAAGAGCGGCCACACTATATACTGTATACTGTAAGAGCGGTCACACTATATACTGTATACTGTAAGAGCGGCCACACTATATACTGTATACTGTAAGAGTGGTCACACTATATACTGTAAGAGCGGCCACACTATATACTGTATACTGTAAGAGTGGTCACACTATATACTGTATACTGTTAGAGCGGCCACACTATATACTGTATACTGTAAGAGCAGTCACACCATATACTGTAAGAGCGGTCACTATATACTGCATGAGCAGTCACTATATACTGTATACTGTAAGAGCGGTCACTATATACTGTATACTGTAAGAGCGGCCACAGTATATACTGTATACTGTAAGAGCAGTCACTATATACTATATACTGTAAGAGCGGTCACTATATACTATATACTGTAAGAGCGGCCACACTATATACTGTATACTGTAAGAGCGGTCACACTATATACTGTATACTGTAAGAGCGGTCACACTATATACTGTATACTGTAAGAGCGGTCACTATATACTGTATACTGTAAGAGCGGCCACACTATATACTGTATACTGTAAGAGCGGCCACACTATATACTGTATACTGTAAGAGCGGCCACACTATATACTGTATACTGTAAGAGCGGCCACACTATATACTGTATACTGTAAGAGCGGTCACACTATATACTGTATACTGTAAGAGCGGTCACACTATATACTGTATACTGTAAGAGCGGTCACACTATATACTGTATACTGTAAGAGCGGTCACACTATATACTGTAAGAGCGGTCACTATATACTGTATACTGTAAGAGCGGTCACTATATACTGTATACTGTAATAGCGGTCACACTATATACTGTAAGAGCGGTCACTATATACTGTATGAGCAGTCACACTATATACTGTAAGAGCGGTCACTATATACTGTATACTGTAAGAGCGGTCACTATATACTGTATACTGTAAGAGCGGTCACACTATATACTGTATACTGTAAGAGCGGTCACTGTATACTGTAAGAGCGGTCACACTATATACTGTAAGAGCGGTCACTATATACTGTATGAGCAGTCACACTATATACTGTAAGAGCGGTCACTATATACTGTATACTGTAAGAGCGTTCACACTATATACTGTCAGAGCGGTCACTATATACTGTATACTGTAAGAGCGGTCATACTATATACTGTATACTGTAAGAGCAGTCACACTATATACTGTAAGAGCGGTCACTATATACTGTATACTGTAAGAGCGGTCACACTATATACTGTATACTGTAAGAGCGGCCACACTATATACTGTATACTGTAAGAGCAGTCACACTATATATTGTATACTGTAAGAGCGGCCACACTATATACTGTATACTGTAAGAGTGGTCACTATATACTGTATACTGTAAGAGCGGCCACACTATATACTGTATACTGTAAGAGTGGTCACACTATATACTGTAAGAGCGGCCACACTATATACTGTATACTGTAAGAGTGGTCACACTATATACTGTATACTGTTAGAGCGGTCACACTATATACTGTATACTGTAAAAGCGGCCACACTATATACTGTATACTGTAAGAGCAGTCACACCATATACTGTAAGAGCGGTCACTATATACTGCATGAGCAGTCACTATATACTGTATACTGTAAGAGCGGTCACTATATACTGTATACTGTAAGAGCGGCCACAGTATATACTGTATACTGTAAGAGCAGTCACTATATACTATATACTGTAAGAGCGGTCACTATATACTGTATACTGTAAGAGCGGCCACACTATATACTGTAAGAGCGGCCACACTATATACTGTATACTGTAAGAGCGGTCACACTATATACTGTATACTGTAAGAGCGGCCACACTATATACTGTATACTGTAAGAGCGGCCACACTATATACTGTAAGAGCGGCCACACTATATACTGTATACTGTAAGAGCGGTCACACTATATACTGTATACTGTAAGAGCGGCCACACTATATACTGTATACTGTAAGAGCGGTCACACTATATACTGTATACTGTAAGAGCGGCCACACTATATACTGTATACTGTAAGAGAGGTCACACTATATACTGTATACTGTAAGAGCGGCCACACTATATACTGTATACTGTAAGAGCGGCCACACTATATACTATATACTGTAAGAGCGGTCACACTATATACTGTATACTGTAAGAGCGGTCGCACTATATACTATATACTGTAAGAGCGGCCACACTATATACTGTATACTGTAAGAGCGGCCACACTATATACTGTATACTGTAAGAGCGGTCACACTATATACTGTATACTGTAAGAGCGGTCGCACTATATACTATATACTGTAAGAGCGGCCACACTATATACTGTATACTGTAAGAGCGGCCACACTATATACTGTATACTGTAAGAGCGGCCACACTATATACTGTATACTGTCAGAGCGGTCACTATATACTGTATACTGTAAACGAGGTCACACTATATACTGTATACTGTAAGAGCGGCCACACTATATACTGTATACTGTAAGAGCGGTCACACTATATACTGTATACTGTAAGAGCGGCCACACTATATACTGTATACTGTAAGAGCGGCCACACTATATACTGTATACTGTAAGAGCGGCCACACTATATACTGTATACTGTAAGAGCGGCCACACTATATACTGTATACTGTAAGAGAGGTCACACTATATACTGTATACTGTAAGAGAGGTCACACTATATACTGTATACTGTAAGAGCGGCCACACTATATACTGTATACTGTAAGAGCGGTCACACTATATACTGTATACTGTAAGAGCGGCCACACTATATACTGTATACTGTAAGAGCGGCCACACTATATACTGTATACTGTAAGAGCGGTCGCACTATATACTATATACTGTAAGAGCGGCCACACTATATACTGTATACTGTAAGAGCGGCCACACTATATACTGTATACTGTAAGAGCGGTCACACTATATACTGTATACTGTAAGAGCGGCCACACTATATACTGTATACTGTAAGAGCGGCCACACTATATACTGTATACTGTAAGAGCGGCCACACTATATACTGTATACTGTAAGAGCGGCCACACTATATACTGTATACTGTAAGAGCGGCCACACTATATACTGTATACTGTAAGAGCGGCCACACTATATACTGTATACTGTAAGAGCGGCCACACTATATACTGTATACTGTAAGAACGGTCACACTATATACTGTATACTGTAAGAGCGGCCACACTATATACTGTATACTGTAAGAGCGGCCACACTATATACTGTATACTGTAAGAGCGGCCACACTATATACTGTATACTGTAAGAGCGGCCACACTATATACTGTATACTGTAAGAGCGGCCACACTATATACTGTATACTGTAAGAACGGTCACACTATATACTGTATACTGTAAGAGCGGCCACACTATATACTGTATACTGTAAGAGCGGCCACACTATATACTGTATACTGTAAGAACGGTCACACTATATACTGTATACTGTAAGAGCGGCCACACTATATACTGTATACTGTAAGAGCGGCCACACTATATACTGTATACTGTAAGAGCGGCCACACTATATACTGTATACTGTAAGAGCGGCCACACTATATACTGTATACTGTAAGAGCGGCCACACTATATACTGTATACTGTAAGAGCGGTCACTATATACTGTATACTGTAAGAACGGTCACACTATATACTGTATACTGTAAGAGCGGCCACACTATATACTGTATACTGTAAGAGCGGCCACACTATATACTGTATACTGTAAGAGCGGCCACACTATATACTGTATACTGTAAGAGCGGCCACACTATATACTGTATACTGTAAGAGCGGTCACACTATATACTGTAAGAGCGGCCACACTATATACTGTATACTGTATGAGCAGTCACACTATATACTGTAAGAGCGGTCACTATATACTGTATACTGTAAGAGCGGTCAAACTATATACTGTATACTGTAAGAGAGGTCACACTATATACTGTATACTGTAAGAGAGGTCACACTATATACTGTATACTGTAAGAGCGGCACACTATATACTGTATACTGTAAGAGCGGCCACACTATATACTGTTATACTGTAAGAGAGGTCACACTATATACTGGTATACTGTAAGAGCGGCCACACTATATACTGTATACTGTAAGAGCGGCCACACTATATACTGTATACTGTAAGAGAGGTCACACTATATACTGTATACTGTAAGAGCGGTCACACTATATACTGTATACTGTAAGAGCGGTCACACTATATACTGTATACTGTAAGAGCGGCCACACTATATACTGTATACTGTAAGAGCGGCCACACTATATACTGTATACTGTAAGAGCGGCCACACTATATACTGTATACTGTAAGAACGGTCGCACTATATACTGTATACTGTAAGAGCGGCCACACTATATACTGTATACTGTAAGAGCGGCCACACTATATACTGTATACTGTAAGAGCGGCCACACTATATACTGTATACTGTAAGAGCGGTCACACTATATACTGTAAGAGCGGCCACACTATATACTGTTATACTGTAAGAGCGGTCACACTATATACTGTAAGAGCGGTCACTATATACTGTATACTGTAAGAGCGGTCACACTATATACTGTATACTGTAAGAGCGGTCAATACTATATACTGTATACTGTTAAGAGCGGTCACACTATATACTGTATACTGTAAGAGCAGTCACACTATATACTGTATACTGTAAGAGCGGCCACACTATATACTGTATACTGTAAGAGCGGTCACACTATATACTGTATACTGTAAGAGCGGCCACACTATATACTGTATACTGTAAGAGCGGTCACACTATATACTGTATACTGTAAGAGCAGTCACACTATATACTGTATACTGTAAGAGCGGCCACACTATATACTGTATACTGTAAGAGTGGTCACTATATACTGTATACTGTAAGAGCGGCCACACTATATACTGTATACTGTAAGAGCAGTCACACTATATACTGTATACTGTAAGAGCGGCCACACTATATACTGTATACTGTAAGAGTGGTCACACTATATACTGTAAGAGCGGCCACACTATATACTGTTATACTGTAAGAGTGGTCACACTATATACTGTATACTGTTAGAGCGGCCACACTATATACTGTATACTGTAAGAGCAGTCACACCATATACTGTAAGAGCGGTCACTATATACTGCATGAGCAGTCACTATATACTGTATACTGTAAGAGCGGTCACTATATACTGTATACTGTAAGAGCGGGCCACAGTATATACTGTATACTGTAAGAGCAGTCACTATATACTATATACTGTAAGAGCGGTCACTATATACTATATACTGTAAGAGCGGCCACACTATATACTGTATACTGTAAGAGCGGTCACACTATATACTGTATACTGTAAGAGCGGCCACACTATATACTGTATACTGTAAGAGCGGCCACACTATATACTGTATACTGTAAGAGCGGCCACACTATATACTGTATACTGTAAGAGCGGCCACACTATATACTGTAAGAGCGGCCCACACTATATACTGTATACTGTAAGAGCGGCCACACTATATACTGTATACTGTAAGAGCGGTCACTATATACTGTATACTGTAAGAGCGGCCACACTATATACTGTATACTGTAAGAGCGGCCACACTATATACTGTATACTGTAAGAGCGGCCACACTATATACTGTATACTGTAAGAGCGGCCACACTATATACTGTATACTGTAAGAGCGGTCACACTATATACTGTATACTGTAAGAGCGGTCACACTATATACTGTATACTGTAAGAGCGGTCACACTATATACTGTATACTGTTAAGAGCGGTCACACTATATACTGTAAGAGCGGTCACTATATACTGTATACTGTAAGAGCGGTCACTATATACTGTATACTGTAATAGCGGTCACACTATATACTGTAAGAGCGGTCACTATATACTGTATGAGCAGTCACACTATATACTGTAAGAGCGGTCACTATATACTGTATACTGTAAGAGCGGTCACTATATACTGTATACTGTAAGAGCGGTCACACTATATACTGTATACTGTAAGAGCGGTCACTGTATACTGTAAGAAGCGGTCACACTATATACTGTAAGAGCGGTCACTATATACTGTATGAGCAGTCACACTATATACTGTAAGAGCGGTCACTATATAACTGTATACTGTAAGAGCGTTCACACTATATACTGTCAGAGCGGTCACTATATACTGTATACTGTAAGAGCGGTCATACTATATACTGTATACTGTAAGAGCAGTCACACTATATACTGTAAGAGCGGTCACTATATACTGTATACTGTAAGAGCGGTCACACTATATACTGTATACTGTAAGAGCGGCCACACTATATACTGTATACTGTAAGAGCAGTCACACTATATATTGTATACTGTAAGAGCGGCCACACTATATAACTGTATACTGTAAGAGTGGTCACTATATACTGTATACTGTAAAGAGCGGCCACACTATATACTGTATACTGTAAGAGTGGTCACACTATATACTGTAAGAGCGGCCACACTATATACTGTATACTGTAAGAGTGGTCACACTATATACTGTATAGCTGTTAGAGCGGTCACACTAATATACTGTATACTGTAAAAGCGGCCACACTATATACTGTATACTGTAAGAGCAGTCACACCATATACTGTAAGAGCGGTCACTATATACTGCATGAGCAGTCACTATATACTGATATACTGTAAGAGCGGTCACTATATACTGTATACTGTAAGAGCGGCCACAGTATATACTGTATACTGTAAGAGCAGTCACTATATACTATATACTGTAAGAGCGGTCACTATATACTGTATACTGTAAGAGCGGCCACACTATATACTGTATACTGTAAGAGCGGCCACACTATATACTGTAAGAGCGGCCACACTATATACTGTATACTGTAAGAGCGGTCACACTATATACTGTATACTGTAAGAGCGGCCACACTATAATACTGTATACTGTAAGAGCGGTCACACTATATACTGTATACTGTAAGAGCGGCCACACTATATTACTGTATACTGTAAGAGCGGCCACACTATATACTGTTATACTGTAAGAGCGGCCACACTATATACTATATACTGTAAGAGCGGTCACACTATATACTGTATACTGTAAGAGCGGTCGCACTATATACTATATACTGTAAGAGCGGCCACACTATATACTGTATACTGTAAGAGCGGCCACACTATATACTGTATACTGTAAGAGCGGTCACACTATATACTGTATACTGTAAGAGCGGTCGCACTATATACTATATACTGTAAGAGCGGCCACACTATATACTGTATACTGTAAGAGCGGCCACACTATATACTGTATACTGTAAGAGCGGCCACAACGACCTATATACTGTATACTGTCAGAGCGGTCACTATATACTGTATACTGTAAACGAGGTCACACTATATACTGTATACTGTAAGAGCGGCCACACTATATACTGTATACTGTAAGAGCGGTCACACTATATACTGTATACTGTAAGAGCGGCCACACTATATACTGTATACTGTAAGAGCGGCCACACTATATACTGTATACTGTAAGAGCGGCCACACTATATACTGTATACTGTAAGAGCGGCCACACTATATACTGTATACTGTAAGAGAGGTCACACTATATACTGTATACTGTAAGAGAGGTCACACTATATACTGTATACTGTAAGAGCGGCCACACTATATACTGTATACTGTAAGAGCGGTCACACTATATACTGTATACTGTAAGAGCGGCCACACTATATACTGTATACTGTAAGAGCGGCCACACTATATACTGTATACTGTAAGAGCGGTCGCACTATATACTAATAATACTGTAAGAGCGGCCACACTATATACTGTATACTGTAAGAGCGGCCACACTATATACTGTATACTGTAAGAGCGGCCACACTATATACTGTATACTGTCAGAGCGGTCACTATATACTGTATACTGTAAGAGAGGTCACACTATATACTGTATACTGTAAGAGCGGCCACACTATATACTGTATACTGTAAGAGCGGTCACACTATATACTGTATACTGTAAGAGCGGCCACACTATATACTGTATACTGTAAGAGCGGCCACACTATATACTGTATACTGTAAGAGCGGCCACACTATATACTGTATACTGTAAGAGCGGCCACACTATATACTGTATACTGTAAGAGCGGCCACACTATATACTGTATACTGTAAGAGCGGCCACACTATATACTGTATACTGTAAGAGCGGCCACACTATATACTGTATACTGTAAGAGCGGCCACACTATATACTGTATACTGTAAGAACGGTCACACTATATACTGTATACTGTAAGAGCGGCCACACTATATACTGTATACTGTAAGAGCGGCCACACTATATACTGTATACTGTAAGAGCGGCCACACTATATACTGTATACTGTAAGAGCGGCCACACTATATACTGTATACTGTAAGAGCGGCCACACTATATACTGTATACTGTAAGAGCGGTCACTATATACTGTATACTGTAAGAACGGTCACACTATATACTGTATACTGTAAGAGCGGCCACACTATATACTGTATACTGTAAGAGCGGCCACACTATATACTGTATACTGTAAGAGCGGCCACACTATATACTGTATACTGTAAGAGCGGCCACACTATATACTGTATACTGTAAGAGCGGTCACACTATATACTGTAAGAGCGGCCACACTATATACTGTATACTGTATGAGCAGTCACACTATATACTGTAAGAGCGGTCACTATATACTGTATACTGTAAGAGCGGTCAAACTATATACTGTATACTGTAAGAGAGGTCACACTATATACTGTATACTGTAAGAGAGGTCACACTATATACTGTATACTGTAAGAGCGGCCACACTATATACTGTATACTGTAAGAGCGGCCACACTATATACTGTATACTGTAAGAGAGGTCACACTATATACTGTATACTGTAAGAGCGGCCACACTATATACTGTATACTGTAAGAGCGGCCACACTATATACTGTATACTGTAAGAGAGGTCACACTATATACTGTATACTGTAAGAGCGGTCACACTATATACTGTATACTGTAAGAGCGGTCACACACTATATACTGTATACTGTAAGAGCGGCCACACTATATACTGTATACTGTAAGAGCGGCCACACTATATACTGTATACTGTAAGAGCGGCCACACTATATACTGTATACTGTAAGAACGGTCGCACTATATACTGTATACTGTAAGAGCGGCCACACTATATACTGTATACTGTAAGAGCGGCCACACTATATACTGTATACTGTAAGAGCGGCCACACTATATACTGTATACTGTAAGAGCGGTCACACTATATACTGTAAGAGCGGCCACACTATATACTGTAAGAGCGGTCACACTATATACTGTAAGAGCGGTCACTATATACTGTATACTGTAAGAGCGGTCACACTATATACTGTATACTGTAAGAGCGGTCATACTATATACTGTATACTGTAAGAGCGGTCACACTATATACTGTATACTGTAAGAGCAGTCACACTATATACTGTATACTGTAAGAGCGGCCACACTATATACTGTATACTGTAAGAGCGGTCACACTATATACTGTATACTGTAAGAGCGGCCACACTATATACTGTAATACTGTAAGAGCGGTCACACTATATACTGTATACTGTAAGAGCAGTCACACTATATACTGTATACTGTAAGAGCGGCCACACTATATACTGTATACTGTAAGAGTGGTCACTATATACTGTATACTGTAAGAGCGGCCACACTATATACTGTATACTGTAAGAGCAGTCACACTATATACTGTATACTGTAAGAGCGGCCACACTATATACTGTATACTGTAAGAGTGGTCACACTATATACTGTAAGAGCGGCCACACTATATACTGTATACTGTAAGAGTGGTCACACTATATACTGTATACTGTTAGAGCGGCCACACTATATACTGTATACTGTAAGAGCAGTCACACCATATACTGTAAGAGCGGTCACTATATACTGCATGAGCAGTCACTATATACTGTATACTGTAAGAGCGGTCACTATATACTGTATACTGTAAGAGCGGCCACAGTATATACTGTATACTGTAAGAGCAGTCACTATATACTATATACTGTAAGAGCGGTCACTATATACTATATACTGTAAGAGCGGCCACACTATATACTGTATACTGTAAGAGCGGTCACACTATATACTGTATACTGTAAGAGCGGCCACACTATATACTGTATACTGTAAGAGCGGCCACACTATATACTGTATACTGTAAGAGCGGCCACACTATATACTGTATACTGTAAGAGCGGCCACACTATATACTGTAAGAGCGGCCACACTATATACTGTATACTGTAAGAGCGGCCACACTATATACTGTATACTGTAAGAGCGGTCACACTATATACTGTAAGAGCGGCCACACTATATACTGTATACTGTAAGAGCGGTCACTATATACTGTATACTGTAAGAGCAGTCACACTATATACTGTAAGAGCGGTCACTATATACTGTATACTGTAAGAGCGGTCACACTATATACTGTATACTGTAAGAGCGGTCCACACTATATACTGTATACTGTAAGAGCGGCCACACTATATACTGTATACTGTAAGAGCGGCCACACTATATACTGTATACTGTAAGAGCGGTCACACTATATACTGTATACTGTAAGAGCGGTCACACTATATACTGTATACTGTAAGAGCGGTCACACTATATACTGTATACTGTAAGAGCGGTCACACTATATACTGTAAGAGCGGTCACTATATACTGTATACTGTAAGAGCGGTCACTATATACTGTATACTGTAATAGCGGTCACACTATATACTACTGTAAGAGCGGTCACTATATACTGTATGAGCAGTCACACTATATACTGTAAGAGCGGTCACTATATACTGTATACTGTAAGAGCGGTCACTATATACTGTATACTGTAAGAGCGGTCACACTATATACTGTAATACTGTAA